>NW_022196896.1:118159289-118177136 GCF_008632895.1 Mastomys coucha
GGTGATGTTCTCCCCCCTCATCCCTGTGCACCTGCAAAAGATCAAGAGGCCAATAGGAAGGGCCAAGCACCAGCTGATGGGAGAATTGGGAGCCAGCTAGCCAGAAGCTAGGAATGCTTCTGGTTCTCATGAGCAACAAAGACAGGAGTTTATTCTCCCAGGTCTTAAACTCGGAAGACCCATGCATGTGTGTTTGGGTGCCTACTGTAGAGCGGACTGAAGATAGATATTTAAGACATAGGAACCTACAATGGCCCATTAGGAGAGTAGTTGGGACCTGAAATGGCTTTCTTTCTGTATTGCTGGGTTTGGGTTTTATATTCTAGGAAGGGCAAGCTTGTTTTTTCCCTGTCACTATTAGCACTCACCCCCTGCTCAATCATGGCAAACATGATAATGCTTATTTTATATATTTCTCCTTGAATCAGAAGTGCCAAAGTAGTGTTTGCTCTGCTGTGCTTTTGTATCATAAATGTTGACCATGGAGAAAGAAAGCTGGTATTGACAGGGGTGTGCTATCCTGTAGAGGTGAATATGGTCAGGGCCTTGCTCCTTAGTCTGGAAGAGAGTACGGAGAGGTCTGTGCCTCTGTGTCTCTGGATCTGTGAGTCTAAGTCCCTAGGCTGTTGCTGTGACTCAGTGAGGTCTCCAAATCTCCTTGACTATGTAACCACCTCATCGCCATCCCACCCCACCCTACCCCAGGAGGAATTCACATCTGCACATACATCCTGACATTTCACAGCAGTGGTTCCCAACCTGTGGGTTTTGACACCCACAGAGGGTCACGTATTGGAAACCCTGCATATCAGATACCTACATTACAATTCATAACAGTAGCAAAATTACAGTTATGAAGGAGCAATGAAATTATATAACCGTTGGGGGTCACCACAGCATGAGGAGCTGTATGAAAGGGTTGCAGTGTTAGGGGGATTGAGAACCACTGCTCCACAGGTTCACAATGACACCGATGTCTTTCCTGGTTACAGACTGGAGCAGCAGCTAGGAAGCTGGCTTAATTTGAACATGGGGTGGGGAGCCAGCTAAATTTGAACCTAGGGAAACTGAGGCCAAAGGAGGTCCAGAAAAGTTCCTGGAAATACTTTGGGGGAGAGTTAGCCTCTCAGCAGATAAAAAAAAGCCTCCAATATTCTCCGGGGCCACAGCTGCAGTTCTGAAGCACACGGATCAGAGAGCCAGAGAGGGTGACTGAGTACAGCACCCCATTGCAGATTCCAGCAGGGAGGCTTCATAGTGTGGCCAGAAATGTTGGGTGGAGTGAGGACAGGTCAGGATGGAGATGTGACAGTAGTGATCTGAGGTGCAGCTGGGGACCCATGAAGCAAATGCTGGCCCATTGCAGCTTCAAAAAGGGAAACACGAGAAAGCCAGCACTTAGCATTGCTAAGCTATTCCACTCACAGAAGCTATTCCACTCCCAGGAACAGAGAACAGGCCCAGGTCTCAGAAGCACTGATAGAATTGGATAAGGGTTCCAGAGCAGACTGAACTCAGTCAGGGAGGACAGTGAGATAAAATGTATTCACATGAACTCACATGGTGCAGGCCTCCAAGTTTCCTATAGCTCGGGCAGTAAGCTTTGGTACAAGGTCTGCATACCAGGAAATCAAGCTGATCCAAAACTAAACAGGGAGCAGGAAACTCTAGAGGCTACTCGGGCTCTCAGAGAACTGGTAGGTAGCAGGGAAGTCAGGAGCTCTGGCCACTCCAACTACAGAACCTAGACATGGGGTTATGGAACAACAAACACCCACCAGCTTACAGCAATAGAGGAACCAGTGCCAAGGCCTCTGCGCAGTCAGGGGGATGGATCTGGGCTCAGGATGGACACCCATGGCCACAGAGAGTTCTTGCCAGCAGAGTGGCAGCGAACACAGGCACAGACACTTCTGTAAACACGCAAAGCACATGCCAGCTCTAGGATAGAAGACTGACTGTGTAGGCCAATCATAGAGCTACTCTCATACACTGATGAATTCACATTCCCCCTAACTGCGGACTGGCAGCTATCCTGCTGTGTCTGCTGACCTCTGGGCCACTGACTGGGTCTGCTCTCCAGCTTTCTCCTCCACCAGCCATTGATAGCTATTCTTGCAGAGCTCAGGCTTCATCTCTCCTTTGTGGTTGTCCGTGAATGACCCCTGGTGCCTCAGAGTAAGGCTTGCGCATCTGTCCAGTCATACAGCTGCACTATGTCTAGGTGCACTGCTTGAGATGAGGTAGAGATCAAATCTGAAGGGACACTGGAATGATGGGCACTTGCTCAGGCTGCTGAACCTGTGCCAGTGCTGATGGCCAGCCAGCTGTAGGCTTACAGGGTATGGGTAAAGTAAGTCTGGAGAAGCAGTTTTTAGGCTTAGTGCGCCCTGAGGCACTGTGGGTTTAACCCCAGAATCCTGGTTTGCAAAAGAAGAAAGCATCGTGTGAATGCTTAGATGTCCAGCTGACATCAGTGGTCCCATGTTTGCTGGGAAGGGGCAGTGTCTCCTAGGAAGACTGTGTCATTAGACCCCCAGTAAGGGCATCTCAGGCTCTGAGTATGGAAGGAGCCCTTTCCTTCCCGTTGACTGTCATAGCATACACACGATGGTCACAAGGCACACTCAGATTTCACAAATTTCTGACCTCCTTGACAATGGGCCTTCACTTCAATGACAATGACTTTATGAAAGACAGCAAAGAGTAGACAACTGGGACAGGATAGCCACACAAAACTCAGGCAGATGTTGAAACCATGCAGCCACATGCCTGAGGATCCCTAAAGTCCCCAGACATAAGAAGAGGCAGAGAGGATTCTCCCCAGAGGTCAGGGGGGAGAACAATCTGGCCACATTTTGATTTTGAACTTCTGGTCCCCAAAACTTTCAAAGGACAAATGTCTGCTGTTTTAAGCCATGGGCTCTGGTCCTCAGTGGCAGTAGCCTTGGGTACTGGCAGCAAGGAGATAGGAAAAGAAGAGACAGATGAGCCCAGTTACTTAGCCTACCCAGGTCATAGCGGTGATGGAAGTCTAAGAGAGGGTCCTGGGGCTCTGACTGGCGAGGTGTGCCCTGTGTGCTTGTTGGATAGCTTCATGGCTATCTGTAAGGTTGGCCCAGCAAGCTTGGAATTCACAGGAAGGGATAGAAAAGAAACAACTAGAAAAGACACGGCAGAGGGCAGATCTGCAGTTGGGATAGGGATTCTTGCCTTCAAAGGTGAGTGTCCTGTAAGAACCCAAACTTGTGATAGCTGTGGGCTTCTCAAGGTAGCAGTTTCCTACTGTAAAACACTAGTGTGGTTTAGTGAGAATCGCCCTCAGCAGCACTTACAATGAAATGATCTCCAGGATGTCATCCAGCCCACACCTCGCCTCTTTAAGCTAACTCAGTCATAGCCTTTGTCATTTGCAATCTCAACATTTGGTCCTGGACACTATGCACTCAGTAAAGTTCTTACTGATCCATAACACTATGCACTCAGTACAGTTCTCACTGATCTATACTCAACACAGCTCCTATCAGTGCTTACTCAACCCAGGACTCATCAAAATACACTTAGCACAAAACTCCGACTCCTCAGACTAAGCACCCATAAGCACCCACACACATTCAGTGGAGTTCTCAGGGATGCATAGTCACACAGTGCCCATCAATAGTGCAGGACCCGCAGAGGACCACTCTGCACTGCACTCATAGATGCTACAAATGACCCTTGGCCATAGCGCTGTGAGCCTTCATGCTGGGTGCTAGAGTTATGAAGGTGGATCCTCAGGGCCCAGCCTCAATGTGAACATGTATGATGGGATGTATGCTACACATGAAGCTCTTCCATGATGCACGTTATAGAACATACTCTGAAGTTACCTTGTGAGTTCATCCAAGCTTGAGAAGAACGCATCCTACCTGGGTCTCTGGAAGTCTCACTTGGACAGAGTTTGGGAATGATGAGGGGTCTCTTCCTGGTTGGTGACTCAGAGACTGGCAATGGTGACCAGGTGAGCCCTAGACAGGCTATCAGGACATGGGCTCCCCAAGTGAGGGAAATAACAGTTATGGCTTTTCAGCTTGAGCCCAGTGTCTCCAGGGCCCAATTACCCTCTTGCAGCTGATGAAGCTGTCCATTGCTGGTAATGAGCTGAATCAAGGCCTCTGGGGCAGGCTGCCTCCGATGTTGCCCCTGCCCTTTAAGCCAGAGGAGCCCATGGAGCCTTTCTTTGTCTCTCCACCTCTCGGACATCTGACTGCTGAATTCTACAATGACACCCAGTGTTACTTGGTAGCTAGTCTACTATCATGCAGAATTCTCCCATCTTCTCCTAAGTTCTAGCTGAGACAAACTTCTGCAGCTAAGCATGGGGATCATGAAAGACTTAGCAATACTAAATGGTTTCTGAACACACCTGACAAAGAGCTAATGATGACAGTGCTCTCCTGTGCTGTGTCATGCAACCTCACTACAGTCTTCCTGAACACACCATGAATACCATGTACTGTGTATGCCCTGGTGTCACACAACACCAAAGAATTCTGCCTGAAACATCTTGACTCAGAGTCCAGACCACCATGTGTCGTGAGCTGCAGCGTTTGCACTGTAAGAGCACACCTGTCTGCTCATTTAGAAGTATAATGGTTTTTTGTTTTGTTTTATTTTGTTTTTCGAGACAGAGTTTCTCTATATAGCCCTAGCTGACCTGGAACTCACTCTGTAGACCAGGTTGGCCTTGAACTCAGAAATCTGCCCATCTCTGCCTCCCAAGTGCTGGAATTAAAGACATGATCCATCACTGCCTAGCTTAAACAATTTATTTGTTTTTATTTATTTAATGTATGTGAATACACTTTCGTTCTCTTCAGACACACCAGAAGAGGGCATCAGATCCCTTTACAGATGGTTGTGAGCCACCATGTGGTTGCTGGGAATCGAACTCAAGGACCTCAGGAAGAACAAACAGTGCTCTTAACCTCTGAGCCATCTCTCCAGCCCAGAAGTATAATGTTTTAATTATGTAAATCAAAGCCTTTCCAGGTATTACTGTTGCCATTCTTCAGCATCTAGAAATCAGACGAGTGTATTAGAATGCTTGATTTATAAAACTGCTGTTTGAGTCACTGACTTGAGTTTCATGAAAAGTGTTGAATTGATTTTCTCTTGAGACCAGGAATCTCCAACAATTTCTAGTGGGGTCCTAAGTATACTTCTGCCACATATTAATATGAAGCTCACTCACAGCATTGACAATTATAAAATCAAGATATTTATCAGATGAAGAAGTTGAAGATTCTCTGTGTCCTTCAGTGTCAAGTGGTCAGTGTCAAGATTACATTCCTTGTGTAAAAATCAGCAAGCACATCCATGTGGTTAGATAAGCAAATCTGCCTTTATCTTTAATAAATGGGGGGATTCTTCTATACCAAGAATTGTTTTAAAAACCTTTATGTATGTTTTATATCAATAAATACTCTTGATTTATATATCTACTTTATGTACCTATGTTTCAAAGGTCGTGCAAAATTTCTCCTGCATAAAGAAACCCACAAGTGGAAAGCATCTGAGATGCCTTCATGTGAGGCACAGCTGCCAAGGGGACCCTGCCTCTTACTGCTGCCTGATGATGGGGAAGCCATCAGCTCAGCAAGTGCAGGATCAGAAGTGGAGGCTCAGGGTGTCGCTTTGTGAGACAGTGGATTGGGCAGTCCTCAGCCACACGTTCCCTAGTGCATCCTACACTAAAGACTCAGAAGGAGGCTAGCAGGTAGACCAGATGCTCAAGCCTCAGCAGAAGAAAGTGTTTCAGGATTTGAGCCAGCCCCAGAGCTTCCTGTGCTACATTCATCATATGGATCAGGACACATATGCCAACGTCCACACACATTCACAGTTGTGGGGTAGACACACTGTGGACCCATAAGGGAATTGAAGAACTTCTCAGGCACAGCGGGACTGTTGTCAACGCAACCCCAAGTGGCAAACTCTGTTCCTTTGTCTCTGTCATGTTGCCACCACTAAGATGAAGCTCACATGTGTCAGTCAACATCAAGGCAGGTTGTATGCTGCATCTGCCAGAGGTGACATTGATAAGAGGTAACCCCAGTGTTTCCCACACTCCGGTCCAAGCCCCCTCAGAAAGGACCACCTACTTAATAAGCAGCCCCCATGCTGCTGATGTGATACAAGCAAAGTTGGCATCTGAAGGGCTGTGTAAGCATGGCCTCACAGAGGGCTCAATGGCTGGTCACTGCTGAGCTCTTGAAGCTTTCTTGTTAAAGGTCCAACTCTGTGAAGCTTGGGCATGACGTCACCCAGGTCACAGGACAACTGTGAGGTGACTGTTCCCAGTGTACTAGCGTAGCTCCTAAGCTGCATTAGGTCTGTGAGACCCATCATTCCGGGAAGGCATTAGTGTTTCATGTGGGCTCTGTCTGCCCACTAACAGATGTAAGCTATGAACAGACACACTTGATGAGTGTAGTTCATCAAGATTAGTTCAGTTGTCAACTTGACACAATGTTGAATGACCCTGAAAGGGAGTCTTAATAAGGGGTTCATTAGATCAGGTTGAGTTATGGTTCTGTCTGTGGGGATTGTGGTGATTAGGTTAACTGATGTGGGAAGACCCAGCCTAAAAGTAGGTGACACCATTCCCTGGGTTTAGATCTTAAAGTATTAAAAAAAATGAAAAAAAATGAGATGGATACAGACATACATACATTTCTCTCCCTCTGATCTTGTAAGTACTTCACAATCACATTCATAAAGCCTTCAAAACACCTAGGTTACTCCGTGGCTAGAAACCAACACAGTGGTTCTCAGGAAGCAGAGGGTGTGACTAGGATCTACCTAGGAGCTAGGTACCTGAGTCTACACATATTTTCTACAACTATGTCAGAAAACATATTTGGATGAAGAGTCATTATGGTAGCTGGCTCTGTAATAGTGCAAGATTTTACCAGAAAAAGTTTAAAGAACATTAGATGCTATACCAGAGACTTTTTTCCACCATCCTAGAAGACGGACTATCGTATTATAGAGTGGGATGCAATCCCAGGGTTCTTCTCACAGCATCCTTAAACTCTTTGTTCCTTAGGCAATAAATCAAGGGGTTTAAGATGGGTGTGAGGACGGTGTACACAGCAGAGATGAGCTTGTTGGAGCTCCGGGTATCAATGGCTTGGGGTCGCACATATATAAAAAGCATGGCCACATAGAAGAAGGTGACCACAGTGAGGTGGGAGGCACAGGTGGAGAAGGCTCTCCACCGGCCTGTGGCTGAAGGGATACGCAGCACAGCTAGGGTGATGTGGCCATAGGAGAGGATGGTGGCCAAGAGTGGGAACACTAGAATGATGAAGGCTAGGATGAAGTCCACCAGCTCCGCTGTAGAGAAGTCAGTGCAGGCCAGCTTGAGGATAGGGGAGATGTCACAGAAGAAGTGGTTCAAGACATTGGAGCCACAGAAGGTGGCACTGGAGATAAAGTAGACCTTGATTACAGAGACTGTGAAGGCACTTGCAAAAGAGAAGGCCACAAGCTGGACACACAGCCCTGTGGTCATGATGACTTGATACCGTAGGGGGTGGCATATGGCCACATAGCGGTCATAGGCCATGGAAGCCAGAAGTACACACTCTGTACACACAAGGGAGATGAAGAAGTAGAGCTGAGTCATGCAACCAGCAAATGAGATGCGTTTCCTCTGCAGGAGGAAGCCGTCCAGCATCTTAGGGATGATGTCTGACACATACCAGATCTCTAGGAAAGACAAGGAGCCCAGGAAGTAGTACATGGGTCTGTGGAGGGAGGCGCTGCTCCAGACAGTGAGGATGATGGCCAGGTTCTCCACCAGCACAAAGAGGTAGGCGAGTAGGAAGAGGAGGAAGAGCAGGTACTGCAGCTCAGGGGCTGTGGGGAAGCCCAGCAGGATGAACGTGCTGACCTTGGTGATGTTCTCCCCCCTCATCCCTGTGCACCTGCAAAAGATCAAGAGGCCAATAGGAAGGGCCAAGCGCCAGCTGATGGGAGAATTGGGAGCCAGCTAGCCACCTCAGCAGGAAGGCTAACAGCACTTCTGGTTCCTGTAGAAGTGGGAAAAGGAACTCATTTTTCTTTCAGGTCTTAAACTGAAAAGACATGTGCACTTGTGTTTGGGTGCTTAAAGAAGATGGGAAATAGAGGAGAAGAAGTGCTGAAGATAGATGTTCAGGATGTACAGTGCCTATGTTACCCATGTGGTCCCATCCTGGAGTGCTGGATGTATAGGGTTCCATGTCTCCTACCCTACCCTATTGATGACTCCATATCCCCATATCCTGGACCCAGAATGGGGTATGGAAGGAGTTTTACCTCAATCCTTAAGAAGTTAAAAAATAGTAGTTCATGATCCCCTCTGGAAGTGTGAGTGAGTGTTGCTTGGCCATGGCCGTCTTCCTTTATGGATGAGTATAGCTGGGACCATGTTCCACCTCCCAAATGCATGAGTGCAATGGTCTAGGGGATGTTGGGATTGAGTGAGATCTCCAGAGTTGCCTCACCAGTGTCATTAATTGCTTTCCCATCCCACACCCACATTAGCATGAACACACACGCTCACACCCATACACCAGAAGGAACCCACACATTTCATGTGTTGATAATAGCATCACTGCCTTCCTTGGCCTCAGACTAAAGTGGTAGCTGGAAAGCCAGCTTACTTTGAACTTGTAAAAACTAGGCCAGAGGAGGTCGAGGGCAATATCTGAAGTCACAGTGGGGATGGTGGGCCACAGAGTAGGTGAATGATCCCTTCCAGGACCAGGATTGAATTCTGGGGGACTCAGAGTAGAAAGAGGGGCTGGAGAGGAAGAGGGGCTGTATCACCCTATGGAGGGAGATCCCATAGCTGGGTGTGTCCAGGAGCATTGGGTAGAATGAGTCCAGGTAAGGATACAGTTGTGGGAACAGTGGGATGGGGTACTCCTGAGGTCCTATGTGACAAGTGCTGGTGCCATCTCCCGGTCTTGGCTCTTTTTATTGGTGGGTTTGTGGGTGAGAATCAGGGTAACTCGCAGGACTGGTCCTGGTCCTGATGATGAAAACTAGAGTGGATCCAGACTGTGAGATGATATATGTGCCCTGGTTTTAAACAGCATCTATGGGTAAAAGCTGGCAGGCGTGAATGAAAGAAAGGGAACATGAGGGAAATTTAGGGATGAGTGTTGCCCTTTGTGAAGTAACTCACCTCTGGGGCTCCTGAGGAGGGCACTGGGGAGCAGGGAAGAGAATTGCTGGTGAAGCTCTACAGAGGCTTCGGGGATAGGCAGAGCTCAGTGCTCTGAGATGAGGGGAATGACACAGTCCAATGGCTGGAGTAGTCATGCTTTCCTGTGGGCGCAGACTTAGAGGTGGGTCAAATGAACACCAATGGTAGTGGGCCTGCAAGTTTCCTGCAAGTTGGTCAGTGAGTTTCAGCACAAGGTCTGACTGTTTCCAACCTAAATAGGCATCAAGGAAGGCTCTATAGAAATTGCCCAGTCTTCCAGAGACCCATCCAGCAAGATGGGCAGGTTGAGAAGCTGTAGCCCTCCTACTTAGGAATCAGCTGACAGCTGCCTGCTCAGCTCAGCTCCTGTAGCTCTCCCTGATCTAGTCCTCAACGATTTACTCCTGGTACCTCACGTTGTCTGCCAAGCCATGCATCCCAGTTCACCATCACCATGCTGAGAGCGAGGTGGACACCAAGTTCTTAAAGGAGAGTAGAGGGTGAGCACTGGAACAGGACCATGCTTCCCTGGCAGAGGGAGGGCAAAGGAGCACTTAAAAGAGCTGTTTTCAGGGTATTCCAACTATAGTACTGTGGTTTGTGTAGATCAGAAGAATTTTGCAAACCTCTTGGCACCCTGCAGATGACAGGAGGGCTGGAGAGATGGCTCTGTGGTTAAGAGCACTGACTACTCTTTCAGAGGTCCTGAGTTCAATTCCCAACAACCATGAGGTGGCTCATAATGGTGTGTAATGAGATCTGATGCCCTCTTCTGGTATGTTTGAAGACAGTGTACACACACACACACACATATAATATATATCATATATATAATATATATTATATATATGATATATAATGTATATTATATATTATAATACACACACACACACACACACACACACACACACACACACACATATATATATATATATAATCTTTTTTAAAAGGCTTACAGAAAAGTGGTGGCAACTCCCAGGAATGCTGTGATGTGGGAACCCCCAGGGTAACATGTTTTCAGGGCCTCTGGATAGATGGACTCTCCTCATTGATGGGAAGAGTCACCCATTTACAAGACTGACTCAGATCTCACAAACTTCCAGCCTCCTTACCAGTGGGTCCCAGGTGAGATGACATGTCCTTGTGAAAGACAGCAAAGAACAGGAAGGGAAGTTTGTGTGAAGGCCCATGTCACAAAGCCATAGAACGGAGAAATCCTCAGCGGTTGGAAGAGACAGAGAGAAAGAGAAGATGGTCAAAGGAGGAGATGGCTATTTTGTACTTTGATTTTAAATTTCTGGTCCTCCAAATTGTAAGGGAATCAATGCCTCTTGCCTGAAGACCCAGCTATAGTCCTCGGTGATCTTGAGAGGTGGACAAGGACATGGGTAAGCCCAGGCATTTGGCCTACGTAGGATACTTGTCATTGAGAGAAAGAGCGGGAGAGGGCTCTATGTCGGCCCCATGTCCAGGAGCTCTGCCTGCTTGGGGAGGTAAGGTGTGCTTGGGGTCTACACTGTTGCCATGTGGATGGCTTCTTATACAGGCCTGGCATTCACATGGCTGTTCTGGGCAGAAAAGGAAACTTCTAGAAATGAGTTTCTCAGAGACAGGTTTGAATTTGGGGAAGTTTTTGATGCCATTACGGCAGCTGTTCCTGCTATAAAATGCTACTGCATGTTTCAAAATTCTCCAGGACATTGTGTAGTCTCTCTAAGTCAGCTCAGTAATAGCCACTGCCACTGGAATCCAAACATCTGGTCCTGGACACAGTCTAGTTTGGGACTGTGGTTTTTTCCCCCAGCCCAGTGGCCGCAGAGGGCTTTGAAACACATGTAAGATTCTCAGAGGAGAGCTATCAGGACTCTCCTGTAGACTGGGATTGCCTAAGAGTACTGCATCTCATGTCCCACCCAGGATCGCACATACCCATTGACTGCTTGCTGATAGGATGCAGCTGCCCATCACTGTGGGTGTGATAATTAATAACGGGTTGATGGCATAGATAAAGATCTATCCCTTTCAGAGCTGAGTTCTCATTTCACTAGGACCTATGGTTGTGTGCACTTTCCAACAAACTGTCTCTTTTAGAATCCTTATGGACTTCTGGAAGTGTGTGGGGTCTTTTGTTAATTTTCCTCAAGGTTAATGGCTGTCGGAGTGAGGGCTGGGCCCAGGCACCCTGCTCACAGCTGCACCCACTTTGTGTAGCTCTCTCTTAGTTTCCATGTCCTTTCCTGCCTCAGGTCCACACTGGATTTTGGACTCCAGGTCCCCCCTAGTTGTGAGGGAGTAAATGCCCATGTGTGAAGCCCTAGGCTGGGGTTCTCAGTGATCTCTAGGAGAGGAGTGAGTCAGGACACAGGTGATTGCATTTTCAGGTTGGACGTCATGGTTCTTGTGGAGACTTGAGAGGCCACATGAGTTCTGAAGAGGGGCCAGGAATTCTCTCACAACAAGCCAGGTCTGCCATATGCCTCAGACAGAATGGCCTAACCTGGCCAGAATTCAAGCCCAGATCAATGAAAGAAAACAAAGAGAGGAAAGAAAGGTGTCTGCAGAATAGGGCTTTGCTGGGAGTCTGTGAGAGAGAGGGTCCTGACTGCTGTCAGACTGTAGTCATCTGCTCAGAGGCTACTCTCATATCTGGTAGAGCCAGATGGACAAGGATCTAGCTAGCCATGGTAGGGAGCCAATGTATTCTGATCTGCTCCGTACAGTAAGGATGCTGACTAAGGCTGTGTGCATCTAGATGTTAGGACAGCACAGTACCCTTATCTATACATTCAGCATGGATATCCAAATATGCACTCAACACAATCCTCACAGATCCATTCTCAACACAGCACCCATCGATGCTAACACCACACAGGACTCATCAATACACACTCACTGCAGTACCTGCAGATGACCACTCTGCATAGTACAGATGCAAGACCCTTTGCTGTAGCCCTGTAAGCTTTGAGGCTAGGTGCCACAGCTCTGAAGGTGATCCTGCCCCAGCCTCAATGTGGACATGCATGATGGGGTTTCAGCCACACTGGACACACAGCTTTCCTATAATGCGTTTTATACTACATACTCCAAAATCGTAGTTGTGAGTCTGATGTGAGAAGCAGACACTTATCCTTCCTGGGTCCCTGGCAGCCTCACCTCTCACTTTGACAGGGGCCTCTTCCTGGATGGTGACTCCCAGCCTGGCCACAGTGAACAGATGAGCCTCAGACAGATTGTAGAGATGTGGACTCCTCAAAGGTAGGAAGGAACAGCTATGGCTTTTTTAGCCTTAGCCGGAGTCCTCTGTCTCCAGGGCCCAATTACCCCCTTGTAGCTGATGAAGCTGCCCATACTGATAATGAGCTGGATCAGGGCCTCTGGGGCAGGCTCCCCCTGCTACTGACAATACCTGTCAACTTGTGGAGTGTCTTGGCTTCCATTCCACTTGCCTGGTTGGTAGGCTGCTGCAACCTGCACTGGAGGAACACTAGTGAGGATCTCTGGGCTCAATAGTTATACCAGTGCTTGTGTTGGGCATCAGGCTGGTATGCAGCAGGAACCCAGGCCTGTGTGCAGTAGCAAGGTAGGAGAAGAAGAGGGCTAAACCCAGAGGTGACTCTCCTGATCCCTCAGGAACCATAAAGCATCAGAGGTACTGGATAATCCAGCAGATCTTGACTCATGTCCAGACCCCCAGGACTTCACTGGCAGGGAGCATCTAATGGCCCCACAAGGCCTTCCACTCTCAGGCCTCAGTGCCCGTACCTCAGTTCTCTTGATCTCTCATGCCTCCACTCTTTCCCTCAGCTCATGTATCTTGAGGCCTCTGTGGAGGGTTTTGGTCAAGGCTATTCCTTGTGGATTTTCTTTCCACACTTCCAGGCCTCTTCCCCTCACTTCCTTCAGTCTCCGCATACTTCTGGATTATTAGTCTCTTTCTTCCTCTCCCAGCTCTGGTGGCTGTGGTACCCTGGTAGCCTTGTCATCACTTCCTCTTTGTATGTCAAAACTGCTTCTATCTGCCTTGCAAGGACCTTGTCATTGCATTGGAAGCTGCCCTGAATAATCCACAATGAACTTGTGATATGAGTTCTTTATTAAGTTACAACTGAAACAGCCTGTTTTTCCAAATGAGTTACCATTTAAAGATTTCAGAGATATGACAAGGATATGTGTTGGGTAATTTCCAGCTAATTACAGTGACAGTGTACTATTTATTTTGCACATGCCCCAAATCTCATTCTTTACAGTAAACCATGATTGTGAACCTGGTGGGATCTATATTTAACCAAGAGACTTTTCTCTGGGCTGCTCTCTGAAGGCATCAGGAGATAAGATTGCCTAACCAGGGAGTCTCTTCCTCAAAGTGGGGACAACTTCCAAAAAAACCTGCCCAGATACAAGGAGGTCTGAGGAAAAGCATCTTGAACCTCACTTCTTACATTTCTTTATAGTTGGTACTTTAAACAATTTTCATATGCTTATTACCATGTGTAAGTTTTTGAAAACTGTTTATGCCATTAGCTCATTTATTTATTCGGTTGCTTGATTTCTTGTTTAGGTTTTTTATTTTTTGTTCTTTGTATACCTAGATATCTAGACATCAGTTCTCTGTGAGATGTATAGATGGCAGATTTCCTTGCATCTTGCAGGCTGTCAATCCTCTCAGTTGTTTCCTTTGTTCTATAGAAACTTTAATTTCATGAGGCCCCGTTGGTCAGTTGTCTTTAGTCCTTGATAAAATAGAATCCTGTTGAGAAATCCTGGGCTATACTTACACTTCACGTGTTTTCCCCATTTTTTCCCCTAACAGTTTCAGAGTTTGGATTAGAGTGTGAGGTTAAGGTCTTTCATTCATTTGGAGTTAATTCTTGCAAAGGGTGAGATACAGAGATCAAGTCTCATTCTTCTACATGTAAATATCCATTTTCTCCAGGACCATTTGTTGAAGATGTCTTTTCTCCAGTGTGTATTTTTGGAATCTTTGTCAAAAAAAAAATCAGATGGCTGTGCCTGTGCATGGTAACATCTGAGTCCTCTGTTCTGATCCATGGCTTTGTGTGTCTGTACTTGTGGCAGTGTCATACTGCTTTTGTTACTAAGGCTCTCATGTATAATTTGAAATTGACGATGTCAACCGTCTAGCATCATTCTTTTGGGTCAGAATTGCTTTGGCCATCCAAAGCACCTTGTTTTACCATATGAATTTTAAGATTTCTATCTCCCTCTGTGAAGAATGGTATTGGAATTTTGATTGGGATTGTATTGAATTTGTAGCTTGATTTTGATAATATGATGTTTGCTGTTGAATATCAACTTGATAGGACCTGGAATATCTGGGGACAGACCTCCAGGCACACCTGTGAGGGAATATTTGACCTCTGCACATGCGTGTGAGGGCCCATGTTGAATAGTCGTTCATTGTTCATTGAGGTAAGCTGTACTAAAAATGGGCAGATCCATTCCCTAAGCTTTAGTCCTGGACTGTATGGAGAGGAAAGAGCTGAGCACAGGTGTTTGTTGTTTTGTAATCTTTGACTGCTAGTGCAATGTGACCAGCTGCCTCAAGCTCCTGCTACTGGGACTCCTCTATCAATATGGATTGGAACTTTCAACCGGAAGCCAAATATACCCTTCCTGATAGCTGCTTTTGTCAGGATATCTTATCAAAGAAGTAGAAAAAGCAACTAAGATGAGTAGGAGTGATATTTTCTTTCTTTTTCGGTTTTTTTTTCAAGACAGGGTTTTGTTGTGGGAATATGGGAATATTTAAAAAAAAATGAATCCACGCTGCAAACTCTCTTTCCCGCCGGATCACATTCTAACACCGGTACCATCCAGCCTCAACACTAAGTCCCAGTGGGTTCTTGCTATTTTTTCCCAGCTAGCAGCAACATCTTGCTCACATGTAACTCTTTACACACCCCCACAATCATTCACCTAACACATAGAACCCCATAAAGCATGACTCTTAAGGCTTAATTATCTAATAAGGTTTATATAATAATAAGATGCCAATACAATAATTTTAATGCCAAATAATAAAAACAAATTTTGACCCAATTAATTTAACCTTCTAAAAACCTTAGCCTGGTTATAACCACGCAACGTCTGACTCGTCATCTTCCTCTGTCTATGATGAAGAACCTCCTCTCCTATTCTCTCTAACCTTTCTCCTCCTCCACTTCTAGCTCCACCTCTCTATTCCTGTCCTGGAACTCTCTCTGTAGACCAGGCTGGCCTCGGACTCAGAAATGTACCCCTCAAGTGCTGGGATTAAAGGCCTGCATCACCATTGACTGATGGGAGTGATATTTTCATTCTATATATTTTATGAAAAGTATATAGGATGGACAAGATCTTGGTGGAAGTAATCAAAACAGAGAGGACAAAACCAGAAAATTAGAGATGAAAAGTGGGAAGTAAAGTCAGCCACTATTATTGTGTTGAGGTTAATATGTCACTTTATATACAATACTTCTCATTTTATGAATTTGGATGCACCAAATTTGGTTGTCAGATATTAAAACAGTAATGCCTGCTTGTTTCTTAGTTCCTTTTACTTGTAATACTTTTGTCCATCCTTTCTCATTAAGGTGATATTTGTCCTTGGTAGTGAGATGTGATTCTTGTGGCAATATACACATATATACATATATATCTGTATATATATTGAGCAAATCCTTTAATGGCTGAGTCATGTCTCTAGCCCTGAATCCTTATTTTTTAATCTGGCCTGATAGGATGGAGAATGAGACCATTAATAGAGTTATTACTAATGTGTGCTAATTTTCGATGCAGTATTTGGTGCTTTCTATATCATTGTTTTCTTAATTACTCTTCTTGTATGGTATGTTCTTTACCCTTAGCTTCTTGAATGTTTTTCATTCTCTTTGGACTCCCAAATTCCTCTGTATATCTGGCTTAGTGATCATGGATAGTTTTCCTTCCTTCCTTCCTTCCTCTCTTTCTTTCTTCCTTCCTTCCTTCCTTCCTTCCTTTCTTTCTTTCTTTCTTTCTTTCTTTCTTTCTTTCTTTCTCCTTTCTTTCCCTCTTTCTTTCTTCCTTTCTCTCTTTCTTTCCTTCTCTCCCTTTCTTCCTTCCTTTCTTTCCTTCTTTCTTTCTTTTGTTTTTTTATGAGACAGGGTTTCTCTGTATAGTCCTGTCTGTCCTGGAACTCACTCTGTAGGCCAGGGTGGCCTCCAACTCAGAAATCTGCCTGCCTCTGCCTCCCAAGTGCTGGGATTAAAGGCATGCACCACCACTGCCTGACTATGGATAGTTTTTCTTTAGCTTTCATTTATGATGGATAGTTTTGCTGGGTATAGTAGCCAGTATTAAAAGCTGTGATCACTGAGAATGTGAAATTGATCCTTCCAACTCTTCTGGCTTTTAAAGTTTCTGTTGGCAAAGCATCTGTTATTTTTTATGGGTCTATTCTTAAATGTGACATGATGGTTTTTTTCCTGCAGCTTTCTTAGTTTTATGTCTTTTAACTATAATATGGCACAGACTTTTTTTCTTTTCCATTTGGTGTCCTTCTTGTGCCTGGTTTAGCATCTTTTTCCCCGTATTGAAGAAATTATCTGGTCTGATTTTTTGAAAATGTTTTCTATGCCTTCAGTATAAAATTCTCCTTTTTCTATGGGTAGAATCCACAGATCTGATATTTTCATAGAATCCACTCTATTGCCATTTTCACTCATGCATTTTTATTATTTGTCTTTGTACTTATCTGAATGTTCAAATTTCTCTACTGTGTCTTTAAGTCCTGAGAGTCTGTCTGCCCTGAAATCCATTCTATTTGCCTTCCATTTAGCTTATTAGATAAATTGAATGTTCATTTCAGTTTTATTTTTCAAATCAAAAGCAGAGAGGGGGACTTAATTAAAAGAGGAGCTCTAAGGACAAAGGGAGAGTTGGAGAGGAAGATAGTTTGGTTAATGGTAGATGTAGTGAAAATTATGTATTTTTTGTTTCTTTAAAAACACAGAAATATTATAAAAATATGTTTCTGTTTTACTCTCAGCTGTATGATATTGGGCTGCTTCAGATTATCCACAGCAACTAATATGATTTGCCTTATGCTCTAACAGTGTCAAGATTTTGCCAGCTCCAGAATACTGTTGATCACTGTTAAGTCATGATCACAAAGAAGAAAGAACAACAAAAACAACTTAGATATTCTAAAGGTGAAGAATGATCAACCTTGCTCCAAGGAACTTGACATGCCTAATCAGCAGGAAGTAGTTGGAAAAAAAACCCATAACCCTGTTTCCAATCCCTGACATATTTGGGTATCTCTTTTCTCTCTCTCTATCTTCCTTTCTTTCTTATCTACTGTTAAAGGGTTAGAAAGGTGGAAGAAAAGGGATGGAGAGCTGTGGAAAAAAGAATAATCTACAAAGTAGCCAATGACCAGTTATAAATGGTGCCCAGACATGGGGCTAGGCAGAATTGGAAATTTGATTCCAAATGCCATACCGGAAATGACAGTTTTTTTTTTTTTAAAGAAGTCAGCAAAAAGTTTATTTTTTTCTTATGCTACCACTAGGACATCCTCTCTGCCTTGCTCTCAAACGTGATTTTATGTTTTTCCTTTTTTTTTT
>NW_022196896.1:118177146-118209773 GCF_008632895.1 Mastomys coucha
AAAAAAAAAAAAAAAAAAAAAAAAAAAAAAAAATTGCTGAAATGGGAAAACAGAAGGGTTCACTGGGAAAACAACATGGCTGTGCAACTGGAAAAGAAAGTGGAAGTGCTTGGGAGGCAAGGAGCACTGGAAAAAGGGAGAACAAAGACTCAGTCCTGGTGACGCAGTAAAAGAGCAGGAGTTTCCCACAGGAAGAAAGAGGGAAGCAAACTATGCTGGAGGGTGGTCAGATCAAAGAGAAGCTGAAAGAGTGGGAGGACAATCTGATCAGACAGCCCATTTTAAGAGAAAAGATAAATCTTGAGCCAACCGAGCCACCAGAATGGGAGGAGGGGTGGCCCAGGGTTAGGAAATCGCCACCATCAGTTTTCCCAGTAGTCACACAGAATATGCCTGCTAACTAGTGGAACAGGTTATGATGAGATAGGAGGGCGTGCTATAGAAACAATAGATCTAAAGCATTTCTAAGAGGCCATGATTTCATATGGGATGCACTCATCTTATGTGAAACAAATTCTCAATAACTGGGCTACTCAAAATATAATTATTCCCCAAGACTGGAAGGGATTGGTAACAGCTGTACTAGAGACTGGTCTGCAATTGGCATGGTGAACATGGTAGAGGGAAGAAGCCTCGGATATTGAACAGTTGAAGTAGATCAAGGGGAATGAATATAGTCAAAGATCAGTTGCTGGGTGAAGGGTGGTGGCCTGATATACAAGAACAGATTCAATCTGATGACACTACTATAGAGCAATGCTGCTTAGTGGCTTTAAGAGCTTGGGACAAAGTTGAGGAGCCTGGAAATGAATCCACCTCACTTACAAAGGTTATACAAGGCTCTGGAGAACTCTTCACTGATTTTTTTTTTTTTTTACAAAGATTAGTCTCAGCTGTGAACTAAGCTATATCAGACTCTGAGACAAGACAGGTCTTGATAGAGTCCTTGGCTTTTGAAAATATAAATATTGAATGTAAAAAAGTTATCAGACCATTCAAGGTGTAAGCAGAACCTATGGATAAGGGATTTGAGCGATATTATATCTAACGTGTACCATGACACCATGTATCATAGGTCAACCTATAGGTAGAGGTCTCAGATCTCAAAATGTCCTGTCCTTTAATTAGAATTGAGCAGGAGAGATCTCCTGAAGACCTTGCCCACTGGCCTGAAAAGCACTTGTTTTATTGAAAACCTTTCTGTTTTATAATTTTCTGACAAACACAGCACGACTTGTGGCTTAGAACAGGAGAAAGCGCAGTGAGAATTTTGGGTTCTGGAATTTTGAGTTATTTTAAAAAATTACATTAATTTTATAAGAATATATTTTTTTTAATCCCAGGCACTGCGTCAGATTCTCCACAACAGCCAGCTATGATCTGCCTTGTGCTTTATCTAGCAGGGGCATGATTTTTACAGCTGCAGATAGTTTCTGCAGTTGTGTGACATTTGGTGTTCTGGGGACTTTTTTAGAGGGTATATAACTGCTAGGGCCCTAAGAGGCAGGATGGGTGTGGCTTGTTGGTTGGTTGCTGTTGGTCATGGTTTGTAAGTAGTCATGCAAAAACAAGAAACAATAAGAAAAAAAATAGATAGCCTGACATTGAAGATAAAATGTGCCCCAAGGAAGTTAATAACCCCTAATCAGCAGAAAGCAGTCTAAAGACAATGTCCCCCTTTCTCACCCCAGACTTCATTCTGGGATCTCTTTCCTTTTCTATCATTTTTCCTTTCTTATCTAGTGTTAGGGGTTTAAAAGTATGAACGAAAGGATAGGAGAAAGAAGAACCCACAGAGTAGCCAAAGACCAAGCAGAGAAAAGAATAGCAACAATATGCTGCCAGGTAAAATGACAGTCTCATCTCTCAGGAGGCTGAGTCACAGATACCCTGTAAACTGGTCCAGTCTGGTTTGGGCGTGGGGTGGGAAGAAGATGAAAAGGGAAGAGTAAGGGTAAAACAAGAAGAACATAGTGCACAGGGCTGGATCAGAGCAGCACTGAAGATTCTAGACTGACATTGGGTATGAGATAAAGGAATAGGTGGGGAGGGAAGAGATTGCTGGGTGAGAAATACAGAATATGAAAATGGCTTGCTCATTCCTCAGCTACTGGAAGCCTCTCTCAACACTGGGATTTCTTTACTATGAGTGGTCCTGTTCTCTCTCTCTCCATCTTCCATTAGAATTGAATTACAAGTCCCTGAGAGTTTCTCTGTGATGGGAATCCCCATTTACCCTCTCTAAAGATTTTATTATTTGTGTAAGCATAAACAAATACATTTATCTTTTTAGTTGGTAAAGTTGCTTCCATCTTCAATAATGGCAAAATTCTATACATACAAAAGAAGTGTTCTAAAAAATCATTTTCTTTATGCTGAATTTCAACAAACAATTGATTTGTATACCTGTGTATTCAGCTTTGTGTAAAAATTTCCCAGGTGAAAAGAGTTTTAAACCAAAAGAGATGAAGAAGCATTGGTCTTAGATGGCATCTTACACAACCTTGCCTCTTACTGCTGCCTGATGATGGGGAAGCCAGCAGCTCAGCAAGTGCTGGATCAGAAGTGGAGGCTCATGGTGTCGCTTTGTGAGACAGTGGATTGGGCAGTCTTCAGCCACACGTTCCCTAGTGCATCCTACACTAAAGAATTAGAAGGAGGCTAGCAGGTAGACCAGATGCTCAAGCCCCAGCAGAAGAAAGTGTTTCAGGATTCGAGCCAGCCCAGCTTCCTGTGCTACATTCATCATATGGATCAGGACACATCAGCCAACGTCCACACACATTCACAGTTGTGGGGTAGATACACTGTGGACCCATAAGGGAATTGAAGAACTTCTCAGACACAGCGGGACTGTTGTCAACACAACCCCAAGTGGCAAACTCTGTTCCTTTGTTTCCGTGTCGTGTTGCCACCACTAAGATGAAGCTCACATGTGTCAGTCAACATCAAGGCAGGTTGTATGCTGCATCTGCCAGAGGTGACATTGATAAGAGGTAACCCCAGTGTTTCCCACACTCTGGTCCAAGCCCCCTCAAGAAAGAACCACCTGTGCTGCTGATGTGATACAAGCAAAGTTGGCATCTGAAGGGCTTTGTAAGCATGGCCTCACAGAGGGCTCAATGGCTGGTCACTGCTGAGCCCTTGAATCTTTCTTGTTAAAGGTCCAACTCCGTGAAGCTTGGGCATGACGTCACCCAGGTCATAGGACAACTGTGAGGTGACTGTTCCCAGTGTACTAGCATAGCTCCTAAGCTGTGTTAGGTCTGTGAGACCCATCATTCTGGGAAGACATCAGCATTTCATGTGGGCTTTGTCTGTCCAAAACCCTTGATGGAGCAGGAGACTTTGTAGTTTCTAGTTGCAAAGGCATTTGCCTGTAAGAAAACCAATGAGACTATATCCAAGAATTCATCAGAAAATATATTTCCTCTATGAAACATCCATGGAAGAATCTCTGGCAACTGGTAGAAGCACTTGTCCCATTGGAAGAGCTCCACAGCAATTGAGTTTTATTGAAAAACATGGTATTCTTGCCTTTCCCCCACCTACACCACCAATTTTCTGAAAGGTCATTTTAACTCTAAAATTGGCAAGTTAATTGAGTCAGCTGAGCTGTGATGGTAAGAGTCACTGAGTCATTAAAGACAATAAGATCCACTCACTCCCACTAGAAAGCACATGCTGATCCCATGAAAACAGTTCCGGAAGCCCTGCAACCCTAACACTGGAAGCCCACACGCCTCCCTCACCCTGCTAAGTGCCGGGAAGCTTTAATGTCCGGGTGGGTTTTCAGCTGGAGAAGGAAGCCTGTGATCTGCCAATTGAAGACAGACGGCCAAACCTTTCATTATTCAGAACTGAGAGACCCAGTTCTCATCACAGCACCTGAGAAAGACCATTTTGGGGGAGAGCCGGCAGCAGCTGTATCAAACCCTGCCACCACCTTCTCTAAGTCTTCGAGACCCTAAAACCGTAGTTCATATGGACAACTCCAAAGCTGCTACCCCAGCCCTAGCCTTCTGGTTGGAACATCTGCTGGAGACCCAAGACAATGCTGAGAAGATGGGCAAGTTCCCCCCAGAAGTGGGCAGACAGCTTTCCCAAGGGCACAGACAGGACTTTTCTGGCTTGATGGCAGGCTTGCCCTTCCCTCTTTCTTCTTGCTGCCTTTGTCTTTTCTTCTCTCCCCTCCTTACAGTCATGGGTGACTTTAGCTAGGGTTTGGCTGTGGGCTAGCAGTCAGACAACTTTCCTGGAAGGTAAGTGCCTCTTGGGGTTCTCATCCTGCAACCCCTGGAGAAGACTGGGATGATGTCTCTGATGGTGTAGACGTCACTGATGCTTGCCTTTCTAAGTTCACTGGAGACATCAGGAGCATTTCCAGTTGGGAACCTGTCTGAACAATGCTTGGGAAAGGCATGTTGGCTTTAATCACCAGATTAAATCCATGGTGTCCTTTTCACTAAGCATGGCCTTTTAACGTCATACTGCTACATAGCGGTAACGGGGAAGTTTTCCAGACCTCTAGGTGATCCAATGTCAGTGATCTTTGCTGAAACACTTCACAGAGCTAACCATTCGAAGCCCTGAGGCCTTGCGCCGGGTTTCAGTAGAATACCCTCCCTGCCTCCCTCTGCCTTCTTGCTGACTTGTGCCTAATTTTGTTTTTTTGTTTGTTTACACACTCCCACTTCCACTCATCTTCTCTAAAACGTCTACATGATCATTGGCTCATATGATCAATAATGGAAATTAGTACCAATTGTTAATTCAAAAAGACCGTCACAATGAACAAAGATCTACCAAGATTTGGGGAACTCAGTATTGGAAATAGAAGGGGCCAAGGAGTTTGGAGTTTGACACCAGCCTGAGAAAACTCCTTGACTCTGTGTGAGCCATACCTTTCAGGTGTCAGACACGTGGAAGCTACTCCTGAGTGGCAGGGATCACGTGTGTCTGCTACAGAAGCAGACAGTGGCAGTACATGTCCTTTTTTGCTTTTGAGTTTGCTCTTGTGTCTGTTATCAAGCAAACTTACTGCTCTTATTTATAGCCTGACTTTGCCACTACAGAAAGCTTGGCTTAAATGCTAGGTAAGAAATTAGATGTGGTGGTTCGTGCCTACACTCCCAGCACTTGAAATATAGAGGCAGGAGGATCAGGGGTTCAAAGCCAGTCTTGGTGGTATATCAACTTTGAGATGTACCTGGGCTATAAACAGACAGACAGACAAAACCAAACCAAACAAACAAAAAAAAAACAAAACAAAAAAGTGACCGCTCTCATTGCTTCTGTAGACATCTACACCAAATACAATAAGTAAGTCTCTTAGAAGAATGTAACATGGAGTATTTACAGAGCAACTAGTGATTGGTTTGGTTGACGTCATCTTAAGTAGTAGGTGGTAAGATGGGATTCCCAATGATTTTTAATCTTTGTTTTTTTCCTAATGAATCTCCAGGTTAGCATGACTTTTATTACCAAGATAACAACAAAAAGGGATATAGATATTTAACAACAGATACCATTTTAATGGAAACATAGCCCAGTTTCAGCCAATCACAGTCAGCCAATCCCAGGCAGCCAACAACGGGCAGCCAACAACGGGCAGCCAGTCCCAGGTAGCCAATTGTTCCAACTTCACTACCATTTTCTGTCCACAGATATTGCTATGTTTACTACTCTTCTCTTTGCTGGGACAAAATACCAGATGAAAGCGATGTAAGGAAATGAGTGGGCTTTGGTTCAAAGTTAGCGGGTGAGGTCCATCATGGAGGAGAGGGTGTGTTGATAGTGGCTGTAGCTCTGGCAGTGAGGGCAGGAGACAGCTGGTCTCATTTCACCCTCAGTCGGGAGGGAGAGAGAGGATGGGCCATGTTCACTCGGTCTCCTCCTTTTTATTCAGTCCAGGGCACCAATGTGCTTTCCCCATCCTAACCCCAAATCCTCGCTTGAACCCTAGCTACCCGATCCCACCACGTGCTCACCACCACATCTCAGAGCTACTCCATCCCTTCTAGAAAAACCCAACAACCCTTGCACAGTCTTTCCACCTCCTCCTCCCAGACAGTCTCTGTCCATGTCTTAAACAGCCGCAAGTAGGCCTAGGCAGGAATTTTAAGCTTTAGCGGTTAGACTTGTGCGTGCCCGAGCGCGCGGGGGAGTCTGCCCCCAGCGTCTCCCTCATTTGCAAATACCAAGCTCCAAGGCCTCCCAGCAACCCGTGATCTGCACCATTTCAGCTGCTTCCTGTCTCCGAGCTTCGCTGCTGCCCCCCTGTCTTAGTCAGGGTTTCTATTCCTGCACAAACATCATGACCAAGAAGCAAGTTGGGGAGGAAAGGGTTTATTTGGCTTACTTCCACATTGCTGTTCATCACAAAGGAAGTCAGGACTGGAACCCAAGCAGGTCAGAAAGCAAGGGCTGATGCAGAGGCCATGGAGAGATGTTTCTTACTGGCTTGCTTCCCCTGGCTTGCTCAGCCTGCTCTCTTATAGAATCCAAGACTTCCAGCCCAGGGATGGCACCACCCACAAGGGGCCCTACACCCCTGATCACTAATTGAGAAAATGCCCCACAGCTGGATCTCATGGAGGCACTTCCCCAACTGAAGCTCCCTTCTCTGTGATAACTCCAGCCTGTGTCAAGTTGACACACAAAACCAGCCAGTACACCCCCTTTCCCTCTTCTCTACCCTTCAACACAAACCACTCATGTTCTAAAATGTAGGTGTCACCCCACCCAGGCTCTCCTCGACTGCTTCCTGTGCGTTTTCTACCTTCTTGTCCCAGGAACCTCCTGCACATGCTTCTGCTTCGCATGCCACAGGCCATCACTCTCAGCCTGTCTCCTGGTTTGTTAAGGGACACCGGTCACTGTGGTGAATTTTAAGGAAGCAACAGTCCCAAGAAGACATAGTCCCCACTTGACTCAACTGAGATCAACTCAAGCAGTAGTAGGGCTTTATTTTCCCAACAGCAGAAGGGCTATGGGGAGAGATGTCTGAAGAGAAAAAGCTAAAATTGTTTTCCTGAATTGTTACAGCGCATGCCCTAGTTTAAACAGGTCTATGGACTCTCGCAGTTCCCAGATACACTGTATGTTGGGGACTCCTGGAGCTTGTTTTGCCCTGTTTCAGTGTTTTCACACTTCCACATTCTAAAACCTACTGACCTGTAGACCTGACCTGTGTGGTCCAGCAGAGCTTACTGTCTTCTGAAATGTGCATGGTAAATTTTAAAGGGGTAGAAAAATACATTCAATCTTACCAAGTCCCTCTCTGCTCACAGATAAAAGGGAATTGGATGGCCTCAGTACATAAACAGTTCCCATCATGCCCACTTCACAAAGGGAAAGGCGGTGCTCTAAGTACTCTCAGCACTACAGCAATGGCAAGGGTTCCCACAATGGCAAGGGCTCCCGTTTGCCTCAGCACTAAAGAGGCGTGCTCAGGAAATGCTCTGGAAGCAGAAGGCGTCCTCCCTCCTACAATGGAGCTTGACTCAAGCCCAAGGCCTTTCTTAAGGCATCTTTAAATTCTTTGTTCCTCAGGCAGTAGATCAAGGGGTTCAAAATGGGTGTGAGAACTGTATACAGGACAGAGATGAGTTTGTTCGAGCTCCGGGTATCAATGGCCTGGGGCCTCACATACATGAAAAGCAAGGCTGTATAGAAGATGGTGACCACAGTGAGGTGGGAGGCACAGGTGGAGAAGGCTCTCCACCGGCCTGTGGCTGAAGGGATACGCAGCACAGCTAGGGTGATGTGGCCATAGGAGAGGATGGTGGCCAAGAGTGGGAACACCAGAATGATGAAGGCCAGGATGAAGTCCACCAGCTCCGCTGTAGAGAAGTCAGTGCAGGCCAGCTTGAGGATAGGGGAGATGTCACAGAAGAAGTGGTTCAAGACATTGGAGCCACAGAAGGTGGCGCTGGAGATAAAGTAGACCTTAATCACAGAGATGGTGAAGCCACTAGCAAACGAGAAGGCCACAAGCTGGACACACAGCCCTGTGGTCATGATGACTTGGTACCGCAGGGGGTGGCAGATGGCCACATAGCGGTCATAGGCCATGGAAGCCAGAAGTACACACTCTGTACACACCAGCGAGCTGAAGAAGTAGAGCTGAGTCATGCATCCAATGAAAGAGATGCGTTTCCTCTGCAGGAGGAAGCCGTCCAGCATCTTGGGGATGATGTCACAAACATACCAGATCTCCAAGGTGGACATGATGCCCAGGAAGTAGTACATGGGTCTGTGGAGGGAGGCGCTGCTCCAGACAGTGAGGATGATGGCCAGGTTCTCCACCAGTACAAAGAGGTAGATGAGCAGGAAGAGGAGGAAGAGCAGGTACTGCAGCCTGGGGGCTGTGGGGAAGCCCAGCAGGATGAACGTGCTGACCTTGGTGATGTTCTCCCCCCTCATCCCTGTGCACCTGAAAGAATCAACAAGGCATTGTGCCAGGAGAAGGGTAGCCAGCAGGAAGAACAGGCAGCCAAACCTGCAAAGACAGAAATGCCAGGGAAGGAAAAAAAAAACTCTAAGTGTAGTTAGTACTTGATACCAGATATTGTGGCTCTGATGCTGGGCTTGGAAATAGACTGTCCACATCCCCCTCTATCCACAGCAATGGTGAGACTGTGATTGGCACCCTGGAACCGTGCAGCAAATCTGTGAACATGAGAGAGTGGTGGACTCCTTGTGCCTGCTCTCTAGGCAAGTGACTCACGATTGCTAGGGTCACCTGGGGTTACTGTTTAGGTTCTAACCATTCTTTCCACATTAGCGGAGGTTAGACCTTTGTTTGGTTTCAGAGAAGATATTTTTAATAGATATGAAGTAATCAGGGCTTCTTGGGTGGCCGGTTCGAGTTATGGAGACCCTATAATCAGGCATTCCCTTAGGACTGGTTTTCAGGCACAGGATGGTGGCTCCATAGACCACATGAGACATCAACAATGAAAGAATTTCAGCACCATTCTGGGTCAGGGAAAGCCAGAACTCTGGTGTCTAAAGGCAGCAGAATAGAGGAAGCCTAGAAAGCATTGAGGCGCTAGACTCAACAAGATGAAGAGCATCTTTGCTCTTTCCATGTCTAAGCAACACCAGCCATCTCCTCATGCCTCACTGCAGTTGGGAATGAGTCTCGTCTCCACTTTCAGTCCATGGATTTCCCTGAGGCCATTGCTGCACAAGGACACAAAGCATGGTTTTCTAACACCAGGGCTGCTGCTCTCTTCGTGAGATACCAAGAACAGAAAAAGTGGACCTACATGGGTGCTGCCTAGACTGTTAATGTGGGAAGCTGCTGGTATGGCTCGAGCTACTCTCATAGACTGTCAGAGCAAAGGTCACAAGATGAGCAAAGTGTGCTCAAAAGGAGAAGCCGGGACTCCTATCTGAGAAGGAGATGCCAGGCTACAGGGAGAAGGCTGTTCTATTAACCTAAAGCAAGTATTTGAAATTAACAAGCCAACCAATGTTCCTTCAGGATGGGTCTGGCTATGTTTGCTGCTTGACACTATAGAATATTTCCCAGCCTTCTAGAAAGGGCAGGCCTGTCAGTCATGCCTGATTACTGTAACTAGAATGAATATACCTGAGGGACTCCACTGAAGAATGGAAAGCTTGGTTTTGGCTCATGGTTTCAGAGGAGTTTTTTGACATTAGCCCTGCTGCTTTCAGTCTCTGGTAAGAGTGTATGGGCTCTCCACCTCATGACAGTAGGGGACCCAGCATCCTCTTCAGGAGCACGTGTGCAGTGACCTAACTCCTTCCTAGTAGCACCCCCCCAAGGTTTTACCATCCTCTGGTAGCTCCCCAGGCTGTGATGAGCCCTTTGACAAAAGGCCCTTCAAAGGACTTCATGGTTTGAATGTAAATGTAAAATGTCTCCTGCAAGCTCTTGCTGTTTAAATACTTGGTTGCCAGCCATGACATTCAGCTTAGTTAGGTGAAGTGGGTCTTGAAGGCCATATATGACTCTGAAGAAGGCTTAAGCTCTCTGCTTCTTAACTCTCTATGATGTGGGAGGGAAGCACAAGCAACTGTAAGCCACAGTAAACCTTTCCTCTCTCTCCAGTTGCCTCTGTCACAGTGGCAAGAAAAGTAATGAATGCAGTGGACAGTCAAGGAAAATATCAACCAAGTCTGCCATGGCTCCCCAGGTGCACAGTGAAGGTTTCAAATGACAAACAGCACACACACACACACACACACACACACACACACACACACACACCACACAAATGCAACATCAAGGTAGAAGACTCCTGAAGCATCCAGACAGAATGAAATGTGTTATAAAGATCAGCTGGGCTAGTTAGTCTCCAGTCCCAAATACTGAGAGTTCAGAATACAGCAAGGCAGTTTCCATGGAGGGTCGAGTGACCCGTTGTACCCAGACCTGGAGCCATCTGTGTGCGACTATGGCCTGACTTCTGGCCACCTGTTCTGAATAAGGACTCATTCACCCTCCCTCAGTGTGAAACTCAGGCATCACAGGCATTAATCAGAGACAAAACAGTAATCCTGGGGCAAGCACATCACTGTAGGGGAGGACTACCCACAGGAGTGAGCTACGTGACAGGAATAAACCTTTATACACCCTTCAGTCCTACAGGAGCTGTTGGCACATCGATAAAGCAGCGCATATCAGTCCTTGCCAATGGAGAAAGATAAAAAAATGCAAGATATTACTTCTTCAGGAAAATGACAAACTGTTTTAATACTTGAGGGAACCTTGGGTGGGGCTGAGATTGTAATAAGCAAACTATATGTGTGGCTTCATTTCAATGGAGAAAGCCAGAAGACTTTAATCCTTAGAGTTTGTAACTAGCACATTCTCAAGTCTATTCAAAGTTTAACACGACATGGATCCATTAAAGGTCGAAAGACCAAAAAAGAAGTACAGGAGTAAAGAAAATAAGAAAATGCACCAGGTGACATAGAACAGGGACCAGATTAAGAAAAATACCAGCTGTGAAGAAAAATGCAAATAGAACAGGGTCACCCAGCCAATGGGACTTCTGACCCCAGTGCAGAGTTGGCTACACACACACACACACACACACACACACACACACACACACACCTACCTGATGACTCAGCTGGAAACTCCACATGTAGGCCTGGAGATGAAGATGAAAAAAAAGCCTGTGTCCAGAGTTACTGTCTCATCAGTTAAAATCCATGCCTGAGAACAGAGATTTACTTACATAACTTTTTTTTTTTTCCTGAGATAGGGTTTCTCTGTGTAGCCTTGGCTGTCCTGGAACTCACTCTGTAGACCAGGCTGGCAAATGTTGGGATTAAAGGCGTGTGCTACCACCGCCCGGCCTTACATAACCTTTTATCAAAAATAATTACTTCAACTTAGTAAATAAACAAACAAACAAAAGAGCAAAAACCCAAACAATATTAGGAGACAGAGGCAAAGGGGAGCAGTTGCAGCCAGAGTCAACACATCTAAGTAACTAGCTGGTGAGCCAGCCCGCCTCCCTGACAGCTTCCCTCACAAATGAGAGGAGGCACCCTGTAGCACACAGGAGGAAAAGCATCCTGTAAGGGTTTTTTGAGAGGGGCTGTTTTATTAGAACAGCGACAGTGTGACAATAGCGATGTCACCAGGAGGCCACCAGAGCTGTTGAGGAGGTGTCAGAAAAGAGGGACAGCCCCAAAGTCTCACCTGTGCTAACCTCACATCCTCCCGGCTCCATGTGAACCACCTTTGAGCATGGGGGATTCTCCCCGATTTACTGGGAGCCAGTTCCTAACACCACCAGTTGACAGAGGCCATGGGGGGAAGCGCTTGCCGTGGTCTCATGTTTTACTGTATTCTCAGAACTCGAGGAGATCCCAGGAAGTAGCCTTGAGGTGGTTCAGAACAGTAACCACACAGGAGCACAGTTCACTTCCAAGGTCAGGGCTAGAGAGTGAGCTGTCAGGACCTAGCACTGACACGCATCTGCCATCTCAGAAAATTTGGCCCTCATGTCATCAAAGCGACCCATAGCCTTCAGAGTCACCTCCACCCCGCCACGGTGAGCTACACCCATTCACTATGTGAAGTGGGCTCTTCGCTATGGCCACTGTATACCAATGCTCTCTTGTGCCACCTGCTACCAAGGGGATAAAAGCATAGACATATTGTCCCAATTTTCAGAGGACATGAACTAGAAAGTCCACGAACTCTGTTATAATGGAAGGATTTCTACATAGATGCTAAAAACTGCCCTTTTGATGCTGAGGAAGGAGGATTACAGGGAGCCCGAGGCTAGCCTAGACATTTTGTCTCAAGAAAGTGGTCTTTCTGAATGTCCCTGTTAACTAGGACTTTCCTGGATGGGAATGAAAACTGTTCTAGGGCCCATAAATATTGCTTTTTGCTCTCTTGAGGCTTTGGGTACTGGCAGAGGTCCTAGGAATCAGGGAAATGCTGGATTTTGGTGCCCACGGTCAACATGAAAAATGCCAGGAGTCAACAGTGATATGCAGGACTCCCCAGAAGGCCGAGGTCAGATGGCAAAACTGGGTGGCACTTGTTCCCATTTAATGGTCCATCCAGTTTCACTGAGTGTCCACTATATAGCAGTCACTCAAACAACTGGATCAATAAGGAGAAAACACTGGCCCTAACTCACCACCTCCATGGACTGTGAAGTCCATGAAGTAGAAAGCAGGTTAAGATGCACAGCTCCTAGGCTGGGAGCAGATGTTGAGCTGGAGGGAGTTGGTTGGTGGGACTGGGCACAGCCTAGGTGGGGACAGAAGCAAGAAGTGACACTTGGGAAAAGTTTCCAAGAGGCGAGGACCTGCCACACAGCTCCCTGTGAAGGAGAAGGCAGACACTACCTACTGCATAGCTGAAGGATGTGAAGTTGGTCAAGACTAGTCCAGTTGGAGGGACTTGTGTGGACTAGAGGGGAACAATAATTTGAAGGACACATGAGGCAGACTGGATCGGCTATCACTCTGATAGCTGGTGGCTGGGCTGATCCACATTTGAAATGATCAGTGCAGTGAGGCCCAGCGGAGGAAGCGTGCAATACGAAGCCTCTGGCCCCCCAGGAGGTGGTGGGACCCAGGCTAAGGACAGTGCCTGACACACTTTCTTGACCCAGACCCTGAGAGTCGAGGATGACCCTTGGTCAATGAATCCTTAGCAGTAGATGTAGATTTGATGGGTCCGGGGAAGACTAGAGATAGGGCAGGGCCTTGCCCCTGGGGAATGCTGAAGGAGGGGACAGTTAGAGATGTGAGGTTCCAGCCAGGCCAAGCAGAGTCTCCCTGCTGGAAGTTCAGAGTCACAGGACTGGGATGGGGTTGTCTGGCTAGTGACCAGGAGCAATCAGAAAGGGAAAGTGTGGGGATGGGGATACATCTGCACACAGAGCAGAGGACAACTGGAGACTCTCTGTTACTTCTCAGCTCAGATCACCCTTTGCTTCTCTGTCACCTTGGGCATGGAGGCACGGATGCTCAGCTTTATGGGGCTCACAATTACACTGCAGAGTGCACAGGGCGCCAGCTCTGTTCCCCCATTGCCTGAAAAGACTTTCGGCAAGTGTGGAGGTATAGGTCCATTCCCAAGAGAAGCCACTCTGCAGTCTGAGTGGCCGTGGACAGGAGCAGGCAGGTAAAATCAGGGCCATGGTAGGGTCTGGGAAGTGAGGGGCCCTGGAAACATGGTTATCCTCTGTCATGCCTGTCCCCAAAGTCCCCAGCCCTTCCTAGAGTCCAGGCCAAGTCTGGAGGAGTGAGCGGTTCTCTCTAGAGTTTGACTGGGAAGGATGTTTGGATGTTGCCTAGAATCAGAGCTTGGGGTGGATTGGAGGTGGGGACTGTCCCAAGTCTTCCTTATAGTCAGGGGTGCGCCTAGCTACTCAAGGAGTCCAGGCAGGAGCCCAGGAGGATGGCAGGAAGGAGGGCAGTCCCGCTTCTGACAGGAAATGTTGGAGGGAAGCTGTTGTCTGCCTTCCCCTGAGTCCTGTGCTTGTGGCCTTCAGACTTCCCAACTGCAAGGAAGCCTTGTGCTTCTTTCTGGATCTGCCAAAATGGGCAATAGAAGTTTAAATGGAAGCCGGGCAGTGGTGGCGCATGCCTTTAATTCCAGCACTTGGGAGGCAGAGGCAGGTGGATTTCTGAGTTCAAGGCCAGCCTGGACTACAGAGTAAGTTCCAGGACAGCCAGGGATACACAGAGAAACTATGTCTTGAAAAACAAAACAAAATAAAAAAATAAAATAAAATCCATTATTTAAAAAAAAAGAAGTTTAAAAGGGGGAGCAAGAAAAATCAGGGCAACAAAGGGGAGAGTAAGTAGGTGGGCCACAGACAGGGGCAGTCCTCCCAGAGGCTAGGTCCTTGGTTCTGATCCGTCAACACCCTGTGGCCACAGTGAAGGCGGGCTCTGGAAATAGTAGCTGGCCCACAGTCCTGCCTGTCCTGGCACTACACAGGGTTGGCTTATTGGCACTGGATATTGAGAGGATGGGTTTTTTGGTGTCCCTGCCTGAATCCCTCCAGCTGACCACAGGCAGAGAGAGGGTGGTATATTTAGGGGAACAGGCCAGATTCCTGTGAGGAACAAGTGGAACAGGGCAGTTGTCAGCCTTCCTGAGGCTCATTCACCCATTTTTCTGGAGTTAGGGTCAAGGGGACCTCTCCTAAGGGGCATGTGCAGGGGCATGCGCATGGAGTTGGGCAAAAAAAAAAATGAAGAATGGGAATAGTAAGTACTGGGAGAAGATGTTAGATGCAGAGGGTATGGGGAGGCTGGAGAGGGCATGCAAATAGCAACAGGAGGCAGGATGCTGGGACATGGAGTTTTCTACCGGGTACAATCAGCTCCAAGAACAGTGATTCCCTTACCTTGGAGAGCTGCCGGTGTCTGTGTGTCTGTCCTCAGTCTGCTGAAACCACTTCTGGCTTCTGCTGCAGCCTGACTAATCCTCAGAGCAGCTGGCCCACTTGAGCCACAGCTGGTTTAGAGGCGGCACTGAGGAAGAAGGGACACTCCCTTCCCTGAGTGGAAGGACGTAGGACTCCAGGGCCCAATTACCCCACAATAAAGTGTATCTGCCCCACACTGCCAATTAGCCCTGGTCTCCAGTGCTGGATGGCATGGGCTAGCAAGGAACCCAGGCCATTTAGTGTCACTGCTGCTTGTCCCCAGCACCCTGTCCAAACCTTCAGGGCCCTGGCAGAACTTCCTCTCTATTCACTCATGCTCTGGCTACATGGTCCTGTCCTGACCATAGCCACCTTCGCTCTTCAAGGCAGGGAGGTACATGACTCTGTGGAGAGTTATGACCAAGTCTAGTCCAGAAGATGATGTTGAGGGTGGACCTACTCGTCCTGCAGTTTATGAGTATCATCATTCATGAGTGAGAAGGGAAAGCTGGACTTTTGATGTAGACAGAGACATCTTTCTTGTGAAGGACCAGCACAAATACCACGGCTTAAGCCTAAGGTAAACAGACTTGCCAGGTGGGCAGAGTGAGAGAAGCCCCTGAGCCCAGGCAGGAGAGTGACCCCCGGGGTGTAAACAAATGCTCAACCTACCCATGCCTTCAGCAAGGCCATCCGAGAAAACAAGGCTTGGCCCAGTTTAGAAGTGAACTGATGGGCCAACCAACCCTTCCAAAAAGTCATAAACTCCCATCAGCCAGTAGGTGTCGCAAATCAAACAACCAAGCAGGCCTAGCTTCTCAGAGAGGCTAAAATAGAATTCCAGACAGCTGCGGATGGTGGTGGGTGAAGACTCTCCTACACAGCCGGCGTGAGCAAGATGCTCCAGCTGCTCTGCAAAGGAAGTCTAGCAGTTTCTTACTGCGTTGTAAAACTAGACATCTATTCATGTACCACTCCAGATACTCTGTCTATGTGGCTGTTCTATTCACAATCTCTCAAAGCTGCAAATAGTCCCATGTCCTACAATGTGTTATTTGCTAAGCCAGCCGTACCCACAAGTGAGCTGTCTGGACACAGGATGGTGTGGGTAGGTCTTATGCTCCCATGTGCTCATTGCCCATTTGGGCATCATCTTAGGTTTCCAGGAAGAGCCAAAGGCACTTTGCATCTGTCCCTGCCAGAGCCTGTGAACTCATGGTTGGATGGTCCTTTCCCAGCTCCTGGGCAACACAGACCGAACCAAACCTGTGAAATAATCACAGCTATAACATTTCCTTCATACTTCATACAGTCGTAGGTACAGAATCAAGGAGACCAAGCTCTTGCCAGTGCCTGGGAGGGGTGAGTGGTTTGTGTGGCCACCGGGCAGGTAGATGTTCTTTGCCAGCAGTGGACACTTTGGCTGTGTTCATGGTCTCCTGCCCGGTTTGCCTCCTTCAGATGTTCTATTAAATTATGATAGAAAATATTTTTATTAATTAATTTGGTTTATTGACAATTTCACAATTCATATAATGCATTATGGTTACTCCCCGCCCCTGACTCTCTCTTCTCTTTCCCTGAGACCACCTCCTCCTCCCCAGACCCCTTCCCAGATGCATGGCTTTATGTTTTATTTTTTGACCCATCTGGTTTAACACAGACCATCTGTGTAAGTGCTGGATTGTACCTATTCAGTGGAATTGGGTGGGGTCACCAGTGTGTTAACTACTGAAGCCACTGACTCTCTGAATCCATAAGGAGCGAATAGTTCACCAGTGATGGGCAGAGCCCTCTGGGCCCCTCCTCCACCCAGCCCATGCCTGTCTGTTGACTGATCCATTATCATGCAGATCCAGCACAGGTAACCACAGCTGCCCTGAATTCCTGATTCAGATGGCTCAGTCTTGCCCAGAGGACGGCTCCTCACTCACTGTCCTAGTTCTTATCTTCCAGGTCTTGCATTCTTTCTGTCTTTTCTCCAACAATGCTCCCTGAATCACGGAGGGAGTGCTTTCAATGTCTTGTTCAGGGCTGGCCACTCACCCATCATTTGTTCTCAGGAGCCTTGAGCAGCCATGAGTCTGCATTGACCATCATTCACTGGGAAGTAGCCTTTGTCAGATCTCCAGGGATGCCTACAAATACTGTCTTGGCCCATTTTCAGGAGCTGCAACAAAACACCCGGAGCGGCCTAATGTTTATAGAAAAAAGATTGCTTAGCGGAATATCATATCAGTCCAAGAAGTTAAAAAGATCACGGACCTCACCTGTGTCAGGAGAGGGCAAGTGCACACCCCTCAGCAGAAGTGCATGTGAGGTTATGAGCAGGCATGTGGAAAGTGTGTGCAAGTGTGTGGGGAGCCAGGCTCAGCTTTCTGACACCCTGGAGCCTACTCTCAAACCAACCAACCAAGACAGTCCTAGAGGAAGAACTTAGAACCACCAGCAGCAGCCTGTCCGGAGGACTCCACGCTGTGGTCTCAGTACTACCCACACCGACCCCACCTGAGACATGAGGCCTCAACAGGAGTTTTGGCAGGGGCAACCATATTCACCCATGGCAGGACCTTACTCTCACGTGGGCATCGTCCTTTACTGAACCAGATTCCCACTGGCCACACAGCTCGGTCCTTGGCCACTGCTGGAGTCAGAACAAATCCCCACATGAGGCTCTTGCTTATCAGCCCGTCCCCCACCCCGACTCCACTGCTGCTCATAAGTCTTTAGCGACTTCCTTCTTCCATCTGTAGTCTCATCAGCTAGTTGCAGAGAGATCCTTCTGAGAGCTGCTTCCTGGACATTGCCCACATGGGGACAGGATTGTCAGTCCCTCAGGTACCTTTACTTGTCCATGGAAGAAAAACACAAGTCCACGATCCTGATAGCCATTCCTGTTCGTTCCAGAACTCTCTGGGCAATTGATCTTAGAGGTTTACCCAGACTTTATGGGAATTTCATATTTCCAGAATCTTTTATGCGGAGCAGAACCTTGAGGCAGTGTCTAGGTCGGTAGCTTTCTGGATATTGTGACAACAGGCCCAGTCATTATAGCACACATTTTTTTGTCCTAAATTCTAGCGTCTGCCACTGGGTGGCGGCCGCGAGCTTCAGCTGGGAGCTGTTTGCGAAGCAGGATCTGCAGATAGTCCCAGAATCCATGTGCTCCTCACCACTGGACTCCCAAGATGCTGAGGGACCACTGCATTTCCTTTGGCAAGTGAGCAGTAGCCCGCTTCTGTTCATACCCAACGCGTGGCCTTCCCTCAGGGTTTCTCTTATCAAGAGCGTCAAGAGCGTGGGTGTTAGCATCCTTTCTGCCAGCCCCATCTTGCTCTCCACTCTCTGCTAGTACCACAATAGTAATTTAGTGTTTAATCATTTCCTCAGAGCTTTCACAAGGTCCGAATCCTCCCCAACCAAATAACAGAATCTGGTGAAATCAGACAACCCAAGGTGGTAGGTTGGCATCCTTCTGTTATGGAGGAAAACTGCAATAGAGAAAATAGATTTCAGAGCAGCCGCTCGGCACAAGGCCCTGCCTCTACCTGTTGCCAAGCTTTGACTACTCTGGGTGTCCAGGTCATCCATCCTTTAACCAGGCCATTTGCTCTACAGAGCAATAACCGGTTCATAGGCACCCCAGCTTCTAATGTGTTAATTAAAAGTCATTGTTCCAATTTTCCCAATCAGCTGTCCTTTGCTATTTCAAATGAATGATCTATGCAGGCTGGGGCAGTTCTATGGGCTCCCACAAATGCATCTAGTTAATATCCATTAAAGTGAACTGACCCACAAGCCAGGCCAGGCAAGCTGCCCCTAGTCAGACCCGAATGCCTCTCCCACAATGCATTGAGAGTGCATCTGTGTCACATCAAGCTGCAGCACTCCAGTTTCGTCTAAACCGCGTGTTTATCCTGACAGCTCTTCCTTAATTTCTATTTTCAGGGCTTTGGTGTTCTCAGCAGCAACCTGCAGTTGTTATTAATGGCTGCTGCCTTGTTGACATCATCACAAGAGGTTTAATTTTACCTTCCCTGTCTCGGGCACTTATTTCGCAGCGTGTCCTTACTGACTTCATTCAATCCACCCGTCGGATTGCTGACTCTGGGGTGACCCACCCATGGAATGTCACGGTACTTGAGAATAAATGCGGACACTTTGATCCCTTTGCTTCTTTCCCAGTGTCTTCGTTTCCCTTGGCTTACTAAGCAGGAAGACCTTTGCCACACTGTCAAGTACAGTGGGGTGAGGTTAGCATGTACCATGAAGAAGACTCTGGCCAGCTTGAGCATGGCAGACGTAGCTCTGGCAAGCTTTACCCTCCTCCCAGATTCCCTCTGCCTTGCTAAAAATCATTAGACTACATTACGAAAGCTGGCCACTGCCTCCTCCTCCCCGTCCTGAGGCTGACTACCCAGTAATCAAAAGCCTCTTTGGCTCACCTAATGAACATGCCCAGTTAAAATTAAAGCTCATCCTAACATAGGGGTTTCTTCCATTTTCTTTATTAACTGGCTCCTCTCTACCCAGAGGAAGTCCTTTGGGGAAGTAACCCTTCTTCCTTACCCATCCCCCTTATTCCCTTCTTCTTCCTTATTCCCTTCCCCTTCTCCTTTCTCTTCTATCTCCTGTCTTTATCTCTTATTCCCTTTCTTTTGTCCTTCTGGGGCAAATAGACCTCCTTTGTGCTCAGAACTTGGTCTTGGGGTGTCTTGTGCTGATACGGGTCCTTTGAAGCATGGCTTTCTAGACCTGAGGGAAACCTCCCCTTTTTATCACCATATGGTTTTGAAGATTGCCTTTTCTGGTATGAGGAAAAATCTTTTTCCCACCAATTCATCTATCCTTGATTTCTCAGATCTCTACTTTGAATGGATGCTGGATTTTTTATGCATTAGGTAGATGATCAAATAGCTCTGCTGGGTTATTTTTCCATTAATATGGGGAATTTGAATCCACAGAGAAAACCTGCTAGGTAGGGGTGTGATAGCTTTACATTGCAGGCTTATTAATATTTTGGGGACTTTGTAGTTGTAGTTAATGAGGGAATTGTCAGCTATGTTCTTGTAAGCTCCTCCATGTCTTACTAGTTTCACTCTTAAACTGGCACGAAGGACCCACCTCTGTTTTCAGAAAAAAAAAAGTTTCCTTAAAATGGACATTATTTCTTACTATATTTTATAGTAACTTCCATGAAACTTGCTAGCCTGGCACTTTCGCTGAGGAATTTTCACTAGAATTCTCATTTATTCAGCAGATTATGTGGATTTCCATCACATCCTGCCTCAGCTTTGATGAGTTGAGTTTTTGAGGATCTACACTTATATGCAAGTTGTTGAATATATTGGCACGGTCTTATGGCAACAGCTGTCTGCGAGCACAGTTTCTCTGACACAGACAATAACATCATTTTACTTGTTCCCACTTTGCCTAGCAGCGGCAGTCAGAGACACCCGTGGAACTATCATTGCCAGAGCTACAAAGCCAGCAACAAATGTTCATGCTGCTGCTGCTGACTAAGCCTAGAGTCAGGAGGTAACATCACACCAGAGGAACAAACCTAGTGTGTTGGGGTCTGGTCTGTTGCTATGCGTCCAAATGTCAAATTCTGTATCCCAAGAGCTGATTGTCCCAAGATGAGCTGATTCTCATGTGCCCCAGCCTTTGTTGTGTAACCCTGGCCCTCCCCAGTTATCCCTGATTGGTTAATAAGAGTTGCTGACAGTCTATAGCTGGGCAGAAGAGAGGTAGGTAGGGCAAAGGTTCCAGGCTTGAGGTCTCAGGTAGGGACCATGAGTGAGAATGAAGGAAGAGGAAGAAGGAGGAAGAGGGAGAGGAGAAGGGGGGGGAGAGAAAAAGGAAAAAGAGGAAGGAGAGGAGGAAAGATAAGGGGAGAAAGAGGAGGAGGAGAAGAGAAGGAGGAGAAGGAGAAGGAGAAGAGAAGAAGGAGAAGGAGATCACCATGGGATAATATGGACCATGAGGGCTAGCTTGAAGAAACAGGAGTGGGCTTGCAATATGGCTCAGTGGGTAAGAGCATTGACTGCTCTTCCAACGGTCCTGGGTTCAAATCCCTGCAACCACATGGTGGCTCACAACCATTAGTAATGAGATCTGACGCCCTCTTCTGGTGTGTCTGAAGTCAGCTACAGTGTACTTATATATAATAAATAAATCTTTTTTAAAAAAAGAGCAGAGTGAAGGAGACATATGTTAAATAATACATTGGGATTCAAGGCATGACCACAGACGAAATAGCTCAGATGGTTGATAGACTGCCCAGCTCCAGTGCTTCAAAACTTATTATAATTCTAGAGATCTCTGTGTTATATAAAGTGGGGACAAATAAAATGATTTTGTTTGGGTAATAACTGGTTTAAAAGTAACTGCCACTGTATTAATTCCAGGCACTAGTTATTAGCCTCAAAATAATTAAACCATACTATATTTGGTGAACCTAAATGGGAGAGAACTTAGTTGAGATTTCAGATATCCCGGTGAAAGACTCACTATCCCTTTAAGACAGAAGCTGTAACAGTGGCTGGGAAGGCAGGTCTTTCCCCAAGCCTTGCACGATTCTGGATAGGGTGAAAGTATAAGCTACTTTGGCACGAGTCCCAGGGGTCAGAGTGCTAGCTAAGGCAGCTGCTAGACCTTGCTGCATCTCTGTCCAGAGCTGGGACCCTCAGCCCCAGAGCCCAGCAAATGCAAGACTGTGGAGACTCACCTGGACTCAGGGGCAGCAGCAGCTCCCTAACACAGCCACTAGAGCCCAGACCAGCGAGGTATCAGCAGTGAGGTTTGGGGCATGCTAGCACCTATTACCCCAGCCAGAGCTGGATAGTGGGCAAAGCCAGAGCAACAAGATGGCGGAATTAGATGCCAGTCTAGGCTCTTCCTATGTGCTGCTCTGAAGCCGAAGTGTGGCTCTGGACAAGACTGGCTCCCAGTGTTTGTGAATAAAACCTAAAGCTATACAAAACTGTGGTGGGTTGGAGAATTACTATCTCTTTAAGACAGAAAGACCATGATAGAAGCTGAAAAGCTAGTGGCCGCCCAGTCCCTGCTCAAGACAGGTAGCAGCGACATCACTGAAACACTAAGTGCCGCTGCTGTGCAATAATGCCGGCGAGGTCATGGAAGCCGCTGCCAGGAGAACGGGCTGCATGCCTCCCGTAGCCAAAAGTTATTGAAAGCTAGCATGGGATAAAGATATCACACTGCTCTGAGTAGCCAGCCTATCTCCTTAAAACATGAAGCTCTCATGGGAAGACTAATGGCAGCTCATGAGAGCCAACATGAGGTTGGATGTCACACTGCTCTGAGTAGCCATCCAGTCTCTTTGGAACATGGGGCTCACACAGAAGAAATGATGGCAGCTCAACCTAATGCAAAATACAGAACCCAAACCCAAACCCAAACCTCTAAACAGTATACTTAAAAATATGCTTGAGCTACTTAGGGTGACACACACTGATAGGATTTGCCAAAAGAAACAAAGACACAAACAGATAGGTTTCTTGTGAGTTTAAGACCAACTTGATCTACATACAGAACAGATCCAGAGTAGCCTGGGCTACACAGAGAAACTCTGTCTCAACAAATGATAATAAATATATATCACTGTAAAGGAGGATATTTGGACTTCATATAACCTTGTTTTAATTTACCAACATGAAAGTGGTTGTACGTTCAATGGTCATGGTGGTATGGTACATCCTCTTTGAGAGAGGTCAAAGTGGAACAGACCTAGAAAAAGGGAATTGCTAGATTAGATCAGTACATACTTAAAATGACTTAAACTGCTGGACAAAAAGTATGTTATGTTGGGAGCAAGGATTTGTGTTTGTGTCAGCAGAGAGGGGGGAAAGAGCTTTAGATTCCATCCAAAGTAATAAAGACCGAATTTGAGTAGGGAAGACCCCCAGAGGTTCTTGGCTACAGACAGACAAAAGGAGATTGGCAGAAGACCAAGACAGGTAATGTATATGCTGATCCCTCTATATGGAGAAAGTTCTAAGTCTGGCTAAGATTTAAATATCCATCTGTAGTTGATAAATCTCATTGGATACAAAGTTCTCAGGGTTTATCCCACCATTCTTTTAGGGCACAGATAACATTTTATATTGCAATTTGGTTATAATCCCAACTAGTTTTAGAAAGATATAGCCTTTGACCCACTCAAACAAAGACCAAAGGATTTTCGTTAACTAGTCTGTGAGCCTTGTACTTCCCATGCCATGTTAATGAAAAACTTTATATTATTTGTGAGAGTTTACATGTTCACAGAAAATAACAACCAAAAAGACAGCCCTTAACAAGGTTCACTCTTGGCGATACTGATTCACCTGATCTCACCTCAGACTACCTCAATGCTCTCTCCTCAAAAAGACATCTAAAACCACTTCAAAGGAAGCTGCTGATGTCAATTCGTCCAGCCTTACAGACTAATCCAGTCAGGACTTCACTTGAGCCTGAACTTCCTGAGCATACAAAGACCGACAACAAATGCTACATCTAACTTTCTTAAGCCTAACCACTCTCCCAATTTCCTTGAGCTCCCTCCAAAAGAAATACTTTGCCCCAAGTCAGCAGGAAGCAATTTTAAGAGAATAGAATCCTACTTCATTAAGCTGGGGTGGTTAGGTTTAGGGTTGGTTACAAAGTATTAACTGGTCTTGATCAGAGCTCAGACACAGAGCTGCTCAGCGCACAGCTGTCAAGGGAAGTACCAGGGTTAGGCAGTGTTGGGAGTTTGAGGAGGGCTTCATGCTATAGGCAGGAGGAGCCATGCTTGAGCTGGAGCTGAAGACAGGTGGCTAGAGTTCTTTGCTGTAACAATTTTCCTGGTCAAAGAACAGGACAGGTAGCCACATGATGGGGCAGCGTGTTGACAGACTTTGAAACTCCTGTTGATTATAATTGATCTATGCATGACTCCTGGTATGCACCAAAGGTGGCTTTACTTATATAAATAATATGTCACTCTGTCCTGTAACTTGTACTCCAAATGGAATGGCTAAAGTCAAAACTGTTACTTTATAAAAAGGAGTAACTCAGGTCAAAGCACAGCCTGAAGCCATCCCACACAACACAGAGTAACTGGAGCTGGCCCTCTCTAAGTCTTGGGTATGAAGCCATGGAGCTTTCTTAAAGGACAAATGGAAGGACATGCAGAGCAAATGTAGGTAGCCCGGGTTCATGTCATAGACATCTGTGCTCACTGCCTCACCTTTATCTGACCATTGGCTCCTTGGCTTAGATGATTTTTCTCTACCCAACAAACACCCATGGTCAGCAGGGTCCATGTTCCCAGTCTCCTGCTTCACCTCTGCAAGAGGTTGGAGCCCCTCTTCTGGTTACAGTTTTTAAAAGTCCCTGGGGTGAAGTGGGTCTCTGTCCTCATTTATGGTAGGTGCCTTCCCCTGACAGAACAAGAGGAATAGAAACTCTGGATGTGTAGGGCAGCAAAACACCATCAAAGCCTGTGTTGAGAAGGAAGTTCTGTGGACCAGTCAAGTCACACTGACAGAAATGTAGAGAAACACCACACATGTCTGAGGTACTTTGAGTCCCCCTGGTTTTCCTTCCTGCTAACTCTTTGCAATAACATTCTGCTAACCTGAAATGGTCCTTGGATGCTTGCCAAGACCCCAGTGTTCAGATGAGGCGGTCCTGTTGGATAGCCTTCTTTCTGAGTAATGCAGCAATGATACTAACCACAAATGTTACCTCGGGTTAGGTGTGGAGTCTGGAGTTTGGGAACTAAACACAGAGGGAATTTATTTTGACTGTTCAGGTTGTATTGGGTCATTGTGCAGTCAAGGATGTTTGGAAAAATACCTCTACTTCCCTTGGCTTGCATTGGATCTCTTCCTGGGAAGAGAAAATGCTGATTTAATGCTTTCCAGCCTTTGAGATGAATACTCATCTGAGGAGAATGGGGCTTGCTCCTACTGACAACTCAGGAAACCACAAAGAAAATGAGACAGCCTTCCAGGATCCTTGGACGAGCAGCCACACAGACGCTAAGCCAACATCTGCAAAGCAACCTGCCTCGAAAAGGCCTACTCTATGATCAGAAAACACATTTAAAAAACCCCGCCAACCTTGTCTTCTACTTAGAGCATATATTTCCACGTATACACAATGTAACATAAACTTAGACAAAAAATAACAGAAACTTACAATGTAACATAAGAGAAATGTGGAGCCTTCTGCATTTCTTTCTGTTTCTAATCTCTTGCTATGTTTCCTTTGTCCTTTCCGCTTTAGGTGAAATATGCTCTTTTAATAATCCATTTTATTTTCCATAGATATCTTGAAAGGAGAAATTAAGTTTTGAAAAGAGAAATTGAGTTTGAAGCGTGTGAAAATTACAAGTTGGAGAAAGACACCATGGGCTAGGCCTGTGAATGTTCAAACAAACCTAAGCAAAAGCAAGCTGTTAGATATCCCAGGAATTGACAGGTCAGGAAGACATAAACCACAAAGATAGAACCAGAATATGCAAGGACATGTCCGGGGCCCAGACATGCAAGGACGTGCCTGGGCTGACACTGAGTAATGGGCCATCTGGTCCTCTTAGATATAGTTGAAGGTCAGCTAGGAACCCCCCAAATAACACCCCCCCTTTTAGGAATTTTCTATTCTGATCTGCACGAATTACATTTAAAATAGCCAATCATGTATAGCCACGCCAAGTCCTTTGTTTCCCCAGACCTTTTTCCTATATAAACCACTAACCCCTGAGCCTGGGGATTGATTCCTCTATCTCCTGCGTAAGATACGTGTCGATCCGGAGTGCTCCGATATTAAACTGCCTCGTGTGTTTGCATCAAGACGGTCCCTCATGTTTCTTTGGGTGCACATCTCCCGGGACCTGAGTGGGGGGTCCTCTATGGGGGTCTTTCAATCTTAGCTGTACTTTGTGTGGCGTGGTGTAGACAGATTAATCCTCTCAGCCATGTCCATATCCTGACCTCTGTGATGTATGCACAAGCCATGGAAGGGGACTGCTTCCTGCTTTGTTCCTCCTGAGTGAGTCCATCGGCTTCAGGGAATTCTTAAAAACGGAAAAGGAATGCTTTCCAGCCTTGAAGATAAGTTGATGGATTAGAAACTTCATCTGAATAACTCACATCAAGTAACAACAACAACATGCCAAGGGGGTGTGGTTTAGTTCCATTTTTATTGCTGTGATAAAACACCAAGACCAAAAGCAACTTGGGGAGGCAGGGTTTATTTCATCTTCCAACTGCTAATTGAAAGTCAGGGAAAGAACTTGGAAGCAAGAGCTGATGCATAGGCCATGGAGGAGGGCTGCTTCCTGCTTGGTTCTTGGCTTATTCAGCTTGCTTTCTTATAGCACCCTGAACTACTTGCCCAGAGGTGAGACAATGATCTGGGCAATCCCATGTTAATTGCTAATTAAGAAAATGTGCCACGGGCTTTTTCACAGGCTAATCTGGTGGGAGCATTTTCTCCAGTGAGGTTCCCTCTTCCAAAATGTGTCTACCTTGTGTTGAGTTGACATAAAACTTGCCAGCACAATTGGCCCCTGCCAAGTTGATACACAGAACCATCACTTTTAAACTAGAACCTTTCCTTTCTTGTTCATCCCAAAAATAGTATAGCAATATTAATATCATAACTCATGGGGCCTGAGGATACCTTGGCATGGTGACTGGGTGTGAGGTAGCTGTCAGGAGCCATCTAGGATAGACTAAAGCTTGCGGGTGGCCTTCTTGGAGGTAGCCCATCATTTCTGCATGGTCTGTGATGGGTGAGCATGGTTCCAAAGAGACTTCATCTCAGGACGATTTCTTGTTTAATTAATTATGAAATTAATATAACAATCCCTGAGTATTAGCCTACCCTATTGAGCAGATTTCCTGGAGATCCGCAGAATGACAAACTTCCAGATGAATTAATGATTTTATAGAATTCCTAATTTGATTCAAATAATCTTAGGAAGAAAGTTTTACAAGAGGGTTTTAGCTGTTTTGCTAGAAAGGTGTAATAAGGTTAGGATCTGAAGCCATCAGCTTTTGGCCCCAGTATAACTAAGAACCAAAGAGAGTAAATGACATTAACACTAAGCAACCTTTACACTCACAAAAGCAAGCTTTGCCCTGGCCAGCATTCTGCCCAATCAGCTATGTTCTAGAGAGAACCACCAGTGCTCTGTGGTGACCCAGGCAGGTTCCCATCAGGCGGTCATGAGACACAGTGAAGAGAGCTTCAGACCAATTTTGCTTATGAACATCAACATAAAAATACTCAATATTGTAAACTGAATTCAAGAACAGATCAAAAACATCATTTACCATGATCAGGTAGGCTTCATCTCAGGGATGAAAATCGATCAACATAATCCACTATATAAACAAATTCAAAGAAAAATAAATCATATGATCATCTCATTAGATGCAGAAAAAGGCTTTGACAAAAGCCAAAACCCCTTCATATTAAAAGTTTTTGAAGAGATAAGGAATTTAAGCACATATCTAAACATAATAAAAGCAATATACTGCAAACCAATAGCCACCATCAAATTAAATGGAGATAAACCTGAAGCAATCCTACTAAAATCAGGGACAAGATCTTACACCTTACATCAATCACAATGGCGAAGATCAAAACCCCAGGTGACAACACATGTTGGCGAGGATGTGGAGAAAGAGGAACACTCTTCCATTGCTGGTGAGATTGCAAGCTGGTACAACCACCCTGGAAATCAATCTGGTATTCTTCAGGAAATTGGAAATGGTTCTACCTAAAGACTCAGCTATACTGCTCCTAGGCATATACCCAAAAAGATGTTCCACAATATCACAAGGACACATGTTCATAACTATGTTCATAACAGTCCTATTCATAATATCCAAAAACTGGAAGAAACCCAGATGTCCCTCAATTGAAGAATAGATACAGAAATGTGGTTCATTTACACAGTGGAATTCTATTCAGTTATTAAAAACAAGGACATCATGAATTTTGCAAGCAAATGAATGGAACTAGAAAATATCCTGAATGAGGTAACCCAGACCCAAAAGGACATGCATAACAGGAACCTAGCATGGCTGTCATCTGAGAGGTTCTACCAGCAGCTGACTAAAACAGATGAAGATTCTGCCATAGCCGAGCATTGGACTGAAGTAGGGGACCCCTATGGAAGAGTTGGGGAAGAATTGATGGAACTGAAGGGGATGGCAATCCTACTACAGGAGGACCAACAGTGTCAACTAACCTGGACCACTGGGAGCTCCGAGAGACTAAGCCATTGGCCAAAGTGCATATACAGGCTGGTCAGAGACACCTCCCCTTCCCGCCCCAACATATAATCAGGAAAGGACTGCCTTGTCTGGCCTTGGTGGGAGAGGATGCACCTAATTCTGTAGAGACTTGAGGCCCAGGGAGGAGGGAAATGCCCTCTCAGAGGCAAAGGGGAGAGGGTATGGGGGAAGAACTTTGTGAGGGGGAACCCGGAGCAGGGCAATATTTGGGATGTTAATTAATTAATTAATAAAAATTAGGGGAAAAGCTGACAGATAAGAGAAATTTCATGGGTTCCACATCTAGATAAAGAGCTTCAGGTAATTAACAATGAATTGATTACTAAGACACAGAGAATCAGCCTTCTCTAGGGATGAGCCTCCTGATAGTTTATCCTTTAGTTATAAGAATATACATGTAGAATTTTTGTACCACTCAATATTTTCTTATCCTGTAGAATAAAAGCATAATATATCTACAGTAATATCACCTTAATAAATAACATGTTGCATGGAATGTTGAATGTTATAGGGGATCATAGAGGACTGTATCTCATAGCGAAGGTAACTCAGAGAACATCTCAATACTTCAAGTGTAAAGTTTTAAGTTCTTATCTTCTTGTTCTGTCCTAAAAATAATTCTATCAGTAACTTGTATTATATATATATACATATAGATATATGTATATATACATATACATATATATACATAAAAATTGCCTTGTGAACAGTTACATAATGTATAAGTGAATTAAAAACACTATACATGTATGTTAACAGTTTCAGAATATTTGTAAGACATCACAGCTTGACATAAAATAAGTAAACACGGAAGTATTTTTCTTGATATTCTACTGAGGTAACTTGTAAAATGCATGGGCAATCTGTAGACATACATGTGTATAGAAGCTATAATGAAAGTGAATCTAGACAAATAACTACCCTTACACCTCTGCTGAAATCGGATATAAGACAGAGTAGGGGAGCTCCAGATTTTAATAGATAAGAACTTCTAATCTTTTTTTTAACAAAACAAAACAAATTAAAACATGTACTTGGACTGTACTTTTTATTTAAATAGTTAATCATAACTTATAAAGGTCACTTTATAAGCTATATCATCTGCCTATTGTGTAATAACATGGCCCATTTTGTACACGCATATAAAGAACAACAAATATAATTTGTCCTTCAGTGAGACTAAGATTACCATTAAATACAATCTATCTATCTATCTCTCTTTTTCTCTCTCTTTCTCTCTAGATAGATAGATAGATAGATAGATAGATAGACAGATAGATAGATAGATAGATAGACAGATAGACAGATAGATGTTGGGAGCAACCTTGTTTGAACATTAACTACTCTGTCAGCCATAAGTGCTTGGTCTTGGCCTCTGTGAGAAAGTACTAACTCAGTTTAAAATTAACAGCTGCCTCAGTGGTAAAGTACCAGCACAGATAAGAACAAATGGCTATTAATCTTGCTTTTAGGTGTCTAGCAACCCACTTAGTACCAGCATAGGTAAGAACAAATGGCTGTTAATCTTACTGATAGGTATCTAACAACCCACTTTTGTTATGAGAACCTGCTATAGATTTTGCAGTTGGGTATCTAGCAATTCATTTTGCTATTGAGATCAAACATCTATGGGTCTTGCAGACCGGTGCTTAACTACCAGCCCAGCTGGGAACAAAATAGCTATGGATCATACAGACAGGTACCTAGCAACCTGAACTTTTCACCTAGCCCATTTCCTGGTCCTCAGAGCACCTGCACTCCCCGAAGACAAAGCAACCCTACTCTCTCTCCTCACCCCCTACCCTGCTTCAATGAGTATATAACCGTGGTGAGAAAAATTAAAATTTGTCAGCTTGATTAGACTTCTTGCCTTGCTGTCCATTCTTTGTGTCTCTTGCCCTCATTCTCTTCCAGGTGACCCACTGGTTCACATTCGATCACCCTGAGGGCGGGGCAGATAGATGATAGATAGATAGATAGATAGATAGATAGATAGATAGATAGATAGATAGATAGGTGGATGGATGGATGGATGGATGGATGGATAGGTAGGTGGATGGATGGATGGATGGATGGATGGATGGATGGATGGATGGATGGATGGATAGGTAGGTAGATAGATAGATAGATAGATAGATAGATAGATAGATAGATAGATAGATAGGGAAGGTTGGTTGTGGATAAGTGTGAAGTCTGGGTAGCAGGGAGTCTAGGCTGTGTGGCACAGTGGCTGGTGTCCTCACCTCTGTGGCAGTGAGCAAACCCTATCATCTAAGACTCATGTTGGAGATTGACATCCCTGAATGCTTGTCAGCACACCACTCAGCTTCTGGAGCTACCTTCCTAAGTCGTGCGCTTTGTTGCCAATAGGACTGAGAGCGTGGAGCCCAGGTCTGGTGGGTCTTTCTATGTCCACGCCCTCTTCCATTCACTTCCTTCACTCCTGGGCAGGATCTGAGACCCCTGAGAATGGTAGACAGAATGTCAGGCCTCTTAGATTCTGCCTTCCAGTACAGGTGCCAGAGCTATGCTTGTTTCCCTCATACACATGGAGGATACCTCTTAGTACAGACATTCACCACCCTGGGTACTCGAACTAGATGGTCACTGGGACAGTGAGAACCTTTACAGCCTGTAGGCTGCAGAGTTAGGTGCAACCTGCAACAGCTCTTAGTACGCATGGAAGGGAAGTCTATACAGTGATTGCAGCTTGTCTGACAGACAACCCACCCTGCATCCACCTAGCTTCAGCTTCAGCCTGAATAGCAGGAGAAGCCAGAAGGCCCAGCTGCAGCCAATCTTCCCTCCCCCTGTACTGATCCATGGCCAAGGAAGAAGCTCCTAACATGTTACTTTTAAACATTCTAATTTTTCTACTTTGTATTCCCCCCTTATTTTTAGTTTACATTTAATATTGTTTTCACTTTATTTTTAAAAGATTTTGAATTTAGTCCTCTTCCTACACTTATCTGGTTTTATTTATGTATTTTCCTTTACCCTGGAACCAGGTTTTAACCTTTCCCTCTTCGCTCATCCTTCCAAACATTCTCATTCCTTTTTCTCTCTTTTGCTCTGTTTATCTTTAGCTTCTCATTCTTCCCACTTTCACTGTTCACATTTATTTCAAACTTTGTCTTTATTATTTTTAAATGTGCCTTTCTTTGTATTTTTTAGTGGTCATTGTTTGTGTAGAGATTGATTGTAATTGATTTCTATTTGTATTTGTATATATCAGTTGGTTTAGTGTGTTGCTGTTACAGTTTAGTTTTCTAAGTGGTATTTGATATTGACTCTTCATAAGAAGGTTGCTCAGTAAGTCCCCAAATAAAATGGGAGATATAAATTGCAAAAGATGAACAAAACGAGGTTCAGAACCACGAAAAGGCTAGATACATGATGCCATAAAATATTTACAACTCTGTAACTGAATCTAAAGGTACTGAAATGACTGAAGTGCCAGACAAAGAATTCAAAAGTCTAATTTTAAATTATGGATACAATTTAGATCAGTAGATAAATAAAGAAGTTAATTTAAGACTTGGAACAGAAAAAAAGCAACATGCATGGAATATTGAACAATTAAATGTTGATTTAAAATACAAACAAATGTTGGAAATGAAAACTCAGCTAAAATAAAGCTGAAATGAATGGCATTACCACTAAATCAGAGAAAACTAAAGGAAACACCAAGGACTGAAGCAAAGTGAAGGAAATACTAGATTCAAACAATTAAGAGAAGAAGAAGAAGGAGGAGGAGAAGGAGGAGGAGGAGGAAGAGGAGGAGGAGGAGGAGGAGGAGGAGGAGGAGAAGAAGAAGAAGAAGAAGAAGAAGAAGAAGAAGAAGAAGAAGAAGAAGAAGAAGAAGAAAAAGCGTTACCAAAACTTTTACAATTCCGAGACATAAACAGCCAAAGCTAAGAATCCATTGACAAGACACAAACTAAGGCAGAGAAACATCTATTCAATAAAATAAAGGAGAAAAGCATTCAAGTTTAGGGCAACATACAGACACTCAAGTACAAGAGGCATTCAAAACCCTAAAGATATGATCAGAAGAGAACCTGCCCATGTCACCTTATTTTAAACTGCTAAGCCTACAAAGCAAAAAGGAACATTAAAAACTGCAAAAGAAAACTGCAAATTAGAAACATGAGTCCTCTTAGCAAAAGTAACAAAAGCCAGGAGAGAGGGAAGTTATATGTTTCAAGATTTGGGAGTAGACAACTGCCAATCAAGATTGCTATATAGCCAATCATGTTACCTTTTTAAATCAATGAGGAAATAAAGACCTTCTGTGAAACATATAAAATACACAGGCAATTCACGACTACTCTGCCAGAATCACAGAAAATGCTTACAAGAATATAACACAGAGGAAGGAAAGGAGGAAGAGGAAGAGAAGGAGGAGGAGGAAGAGGAGGAGGAGGAGGAG
>NW_022196896.1:118209783-118212564 GCF_008632895.1 Mastomys coucha
AGAAGGAGGAGGAGGAAGAGGAGGAGGAGGAGGAGGAGGAACTATTTTAAAACTGATGTAAATGTTTATCACCAAATAAGTCATCTGACATGGTGTACTGGCTGGTTTTGTGTGTCAACTTGACACAAGCTGGAGTTATCACAGAGAAAAGAGCCTTCCTTGAGAAAATGCCTCCATGAGATCCAGCTATAAGGCATTTTTCAATTAGTGATCAAGGGGGAAGGGCCCAGCCCATGGTGGGTGGTGCCATCCCTGGGCTGATAGTCCTGGGTTCTATAAGAACGCAAGCTGAGCAAGCCAGGGGAAGTAAGCCAGTAAGGAACATCCTTCCATGGCCTCTGCATCAGCTCCTGCTTCCTGACCTGCTTGAGTTCCAGTCCTGACTTCCTCTGGTGATCAACAGCAATGTGGAAATAAGCTGAATAAACCCTTTTCTCCCCAGCTTGCTTCTTGGTCATAATGTTTGTGCAGGAATAGAAACCTTGACTAAGATACTTGGATGCCAAAGGGTTCTTTGGGAAGTCAGTTGTGTTGGATGGTGTTTTGCTGGGGCAAACATATGAAGGAACGTTTCTGCTTCACAGAACTAGAATAATCATTAAAAATTCTATGGGAGCACAAAATTCCCCAAATAGCCAAAGATATTCTATGAAGGAAAAGCAATCATGGAGGCATCATATATGACACCAAGTTACACTACCCAGCCATAGTTATGAAAACCAGCACAGTACAGGCACAAAACACACATGCACAACAAGGTTATCGAGTAGAAAACTCAAATAAGAGCACCACACTGATACAGCCACCTGATATTTGATGTGGTTGCCAAAAATATTAGAGAAGAAGGTCTTCCACGGTGGTTATGAAAGCTGGATATCCACATGTATGGGAACTAGATCCTGAGACTCCCCTTGTATAAAAACCAATTAAAGTGGATCAAAGACCTCAATGTGAGACTAACATTTCTGAAAATCCTAGGGGAAAACACTGACATTTGGAGGTCTAAGCAGAAACAAAGGTTTTCTGAAGAGGGTTCCAATAGCCCAGAAAGGAAGAGCAGGGTTTGATCATGGATCACTTGTAGAGCAACTAAGACGTGAAGAGCTGGCTGTAGGTCATGAGGAAGTCTCCCAACTGTGTATGTGACATTGGTTAATAGAATATGCAAAGGACTTAAAAATAAAATACCCAAATGATCCCATCAATAAACAGGCAAATGAATAGCCATCAAAGGTGAATTACAAATAGCCAATAAATATATGAAAGTTTGCTTAAATCCTTAGCCATCAGGGAAATAAAAATTGAATTATGATTCCATCTTACCCCAGTCAGAACAGCATTATCCACAAAACAAGCCACAACAAATATTGACAAAGATGTGAGAAAAAAACCAACCCTGATACTAAAAGCTAAAAAATAAAACTGCCATACCATCCAGACAAACTATTTCTTGGTGCCATCTGAAGTGATCCAAGTCTTACCACAGAGATGCATAAGCTTACAATTGGCTTAGATGACCATCAACAGATAAGTAAAATTAAAAATATGATCCAAATACATAATAATGGAGTTTTAGTGAACCATAAAGAAGGAGGAAATTACATCATTTTCAGAAACATGGATGGAACTGGAGATGTTGAACAAAAATAAGCCAGACTAAAAATGATAAATGTGTTTCTTTCATATGTAAAACTTAGATTTAACAACAAAGGCATGATAATAGACCACAGACCAGACTGTGTGAGGAGGAGATAGAGCCACCAGGAAGGAGAGGGCAAGAAAGAGAAAGGGAGGAGGGGAATAGGAGCTAAACCACCTACATAATAAACATCTGTAGAGATATCATATTGAAACCCCCTTCTCTGTGCTATAGATATATACTAATCATGAAAGAGGAAGCAGAGAGAGAAGGTGAGGAGGGACAGGAAGAACTGACAGTCCTAAGTTTGGGCGCCTCTAGTGTGGGCGGGGCTGGGTGGAGCAGAGCATGGCTAGTTGTTCCTCTGGAGTCCACAGCTTTCTTCACACCTTGATTTTTACTCCCTCTGGGTCTGTTTGTCGTTTCAGTGTGAGTTGACCAGGCCAGTGGAGTGTAGCCTTGACAACTTCTGTATGTGGTGAGTCCCCTCACTTCCCTCTGTCCTGTTGTGACCTAGTCAAAGGAACCCTCAACAAAGCCTGGACATAGGAGGCCCTTGGGTGGATTTTCATCCCTCCAAAACTGCTCACTAAATAAATTTCTTGTCTTTATAAAGTATCCACATTCAGGTATTATGTCGTAGCAACAGACATGAGAGTTAATACTGACATAGAACCCTTGAAGAAGACTATCGCCCCATCCATCTAAGAGCTTTCCATAAAACCCTAGCCCAACATTAAAAAATATCCTTTGCAACATAGTAAATATCCTTTGCAAACCCACATGAAATTATTATTCAGGATTCATCATATGCTAAGCCATAGAATACATTTAAAAGTTTAAAATCATACACATGGATTTACTCTTGTATACAACAGAAATCAAAGACTGATGAAATTTTATAAAACTCACAGATTTCTCCATTGTATGTGTGACATAAGTTACATATTATTAATAAATTAAAAACAAAGTATTTGTCAAAAACTTACAAGGGAATTTAGAAAGCATTTTGAACTCCCAGAGGGGAGGAGATTCATCCAACTGAATAGGGATAGCATTAATTTGACTCAGGGGCTTCTTTTTTTTTTTTATTAGATATTTTCTTTATTTACATGTAAATTTCTCCATTCCCAGTTTCCCCT
>NW_022196896.1:118213080-118219489 GCF_008632895.1 Mastomys coucha
CCTGACTAATACAGATATAGAGGCTCACAGACATCTATTGAACTGAGTACAGGGTCCCCAGTGAAGGACTCGGGCTTCTTGACAAATAAAACTAAAAAGAGAACTTGACCCTGAGATGAGACTGTTGAGGCCGGAGGAGGAGCTGGAGGGAGGGATGGGTGGTGAATGTGATCAGGATGCATTGTATACATGCATGGAACTTTCTAAGAATAAAAGGTATATTTTTAAAAATTGAACTCAATGAAATTGAAAACATAACATGGCAGGGTTTAGAGGATTCAACTAAAGCAGTGCTCATGGGTAATTTTGTAGCTTTAAATATTAAAAAGAAGAAAGAGGTAAAATAAAAAATGAAGCTTTTATGTTAATAAAAATCCAAGGGCAAGAAAGGAGATCCAGACTAACCCTCTTTGTGTGTAAGTTGTTTTTCTCAGTATTTGGTACAGAACTGTAGTGGAGTCTTCACAATTCCCAGAGGCAGAACAGACTCCTGGGGCAGACCCAGTGGCTGTAAGCATACATGTAACTCCTTTTGGGAACTCTGTGGTGATGAGACTGTAAGAGAGTAAGCATTTTTAGCTCACATCAATTGTACAAAAGAGAGGGCTTTATAGCATTCTCATATACCATATAATGTATTGATCACACCCTTTCTCCACGACCTTCACTGACCCACTTCCCATGGTCCCTCCTACTTTCATGCCTTCCTCAAATCCACATGTGAGGGAAAAAAAAATAAACCATAATACTGTACACGGTTGACTGGTTTGTTTCATTTAACTTCGTGGCCTCAAATTCAATCCACCCCCCCCCAAAGAAAAAACAGTACAGTTTCATTCTTCTCTACGGGTAAGTGAAACTCCCTGGTGCATTTATCCCCCCTGTTCTTGATCCATCCATCCACCAATCTGTATGTAGGCTGGTTGCATGGCTTGGCTGTTGTCCTTAGTGTTGGGTAAACATGGGCATGCAGGTGACTCTAGTCATCTGGCTTTGATTATTTTGGTTCTGTATCCAGCTGTGATATATTTGGATTATATGCAAATTACAGTTTTAGCTTTTGAGGAAACTTCACACTGATTTCCATTAGTCAGGGCGAATTTGCATTCCCACCAACAGTGTCTAAGTCTCCCTCCCTCCACCCTGCCTCTGTGCGGGCTCTTGGGATTTGTGTTCTTGATGAGAGTGATTGTGTAGTGGCTGAGATAGAATCTCTCTTGATTTGGTTGATATTTCCCTGATGGCCAAAGATGTTGCTCATTTTCATGTGTTTACTACCCATTTATATTTCTGTATTTGAGACTTGTCTGTCTTGCTCACTCCCTCATACATCAACTGGATTGTTTGCTTTTCTGGTATTTAATGTTTTTAGTTCTTTACACATTTTGGAAATTAATCTCCTGCCAGATGAACAGCTGCCATACCCCCCCCCACTTCTGTATGGTATCTCTGCACAGTTTTTCCTTCCTTCCTTCCTTCCTTCCTGCCTGCCTTCCTTTTTTTTTTTTTTTTTTTTTTTTTTTTTTTTTTTTTTTGTTTTGTTTTGTTTTGTTTTGTTTTGGGGGGTATTTTTTTGCTTTAATTTGATTCATTTTTATTTGCCTATTCTTGGTATTATTTCTGGACTATCACATCTCATTCAGAAAGTCTGAACTTTTCCCTCAGTCTTGAGGTGTTTTCCTACAATTTCCTGTATCGTTTTCAGTTTCCGGCCTCCTGTTAGAATCCTCTTTGTATCTGGGTTGATTTTTGTACAGGGTGAGGGATTGGGATCACGTGTCAGTATTCTACATCTGGATCCTTTCTCCTCCGCAGCACTTGTTAAAGAGGCTGCCCTTTCCAACAAATGCCATCCCTGGTGGCTTGAAGATGCTTGGTCCAGGGAGTGGCACTATTTAGAGTGGGTGTGACCTTGTTGGAGTAGGTATGTCACTGTGGGTGTGGGCTTTAAGACCCTCATCCTAGCTGCCTGGAAGTCAGTCTTCTCCTGTTTGTCTACGGGACAAGATGCTGAACTCTAAGCTCTTCCTGCCCCATGGCATGCCTGCTTGGGCGCTGACATGCTTCCACCTTGGATAATAATGAACTGAAGCCAGCCCTGGTTAAATGTTGTCCTTATAAGAGTTGCCTTGGTCATGGTATCTGTTCACAGCAGTAAACCCTAACTGAGACACCATCTCTTCTCTCTTTGATTGTTTCCAGGGCTGTGCAGAAGCTTCTTAGTTTGATATAAGCTAATTCTTCAGGGGTTTTTGTTTGTTCGTGTTTTTACTTTTGTTGTTTAGCTGTTGTGATGCAGAACATCTGCACTCAAACCCATGTCCTGAAGATTCTCTGCAAACTTTACTCTAGAATAAGAGCTTCATGGCTTTCAGTCTCACATGTCTTTCCTCATTCTGAGATGACTTGTGCATGTGTGAGTGACAGGGCTTTTGCTTCCATCTGCATATGGACATCCAGTTTGCCACCCTGTTCATTGATGAGAACATGCCACACCCCGCAAATTCTTGGTGCCTCTATTGGAAATCAATTCTCTCTCCCTCCCCCCTCCCCTCTCTCTCTCTTTCTCTCTCTCTCTCTCTCTCTCTCTCTCTCTCTTTCTCTCTCTGTATGTTGGTTACTGGGCTCTCCATTTTGTTCCATTAGTCTATGTGGCTTTTTTTCAAGCCAGAACCATATTGTTTTGGTTGCTACAGATTAAAGACATGTTCTTTTAGATGGATACAGGTTTCAGTGGGAAAGTTGAAAAAATTCTGGAGATTGGCAGCAATGGTGGCTTCACAACAATAGAATGCACTCAGTTTCATAAAACATATTCTAAAATAGCTAAAGTGATAAATTGTATTCATGTGAATTTTTACCTTCATTTTAAGGTCTAAAAGCAATAAGTGTAGTAACCCTGGGTTGTGGGGAAATTGGTCATCTTCTCACTATGAGCTGTTGACTTACCTTCATGTTGGGAGGACAATGACATCAACTCCCATCTAACACTCTGTACTGTTACAACTGTACACAGACCTATTCAACTGCAGAGCTGGATTCCTGGCAGTCCTCTGGAAACCTTGAGGAAGATGTCAGTATATATTCTAAAATGTGTCATTGTTTCCAGTTTTAAATTCACATTTTTGGTGTAGATAATGATGGGAAATGTATGATAGTGTGAGAGGGAGGCAAAGGGAAGAGAATCTGTGTCAGGCTTGCATGGAGGAGTCAGAAGTGGGTAGAGAAGAGGCTTCTGGGAAGGGAAAATTAAAGGGTTTCTTTTGGATATGTTTATTTTGAAAGTTCTTCATTGGAATCCAGTTAAAGATGGCATCCCTGTCTCACACAAGATGCTATCAATCTTGGAAACATTACATTCACTTATCAATGAAATTTAAGTTTTTGATCCATTCTTGGGTTTCGTAACCATTGAAAAATCTGAATTTCTCTTCACTGAGGTTGATCATATTTGTCATGATCCATGTTATCACCTTGATAGAATCTAGAATCCCCTGAGAGATGGGCCTCTGGCACGCCTGTGGAAGATTATCTTGATTATATTAACTAAGGTGTGAAGAGCAGCCCACTGTGGGCAGCACCATTTCCTGGCTGGGATCCTGGACTGTACAAGAGAAAGGGGACTGAGCATCAGCATGCAGTCATCACCTTCTGCTTCTCGACGATGATGTCATACAGGGCCAGAATCAGGGAACCTGGACAACCCCAAATGTTCATTTAACCAAACACCATCAAATAAGGAAGAAGCATAGACAATGCAGAATTCTATAATTTTGTAAGTTGTTTTATGTTAATCATAAAGAGAAGATTCATAAATCATAAGATCTTCACAAGGATGGCTTATTACATGAATATGAGAGACTCAAAGCAGCTGCAGCATCAAAAAGCTCCACTCAGCATGGATGAGGAGTCATGAAAATATTTATCCTTTTGTATGGGGATGTACCAATCTGTCTGGTAGTCCCCCACTAACACACAGTTTTAGGTGATGTATCTGAAGAATTCAGGGTGTTTTATGCTGAAAGCAACAAATCAAGAGTCTGGCCCTGGTATGAGGAGGCCACTGCTTCAATCTCCTGCTGCCTTGACTCCCTAGACCATGATGAACTGCACATGAGGTTTGAACTAGAACAAACCATTTCTCTTTTGAGTTGCTCTGTCAGAATATTTTACTACAGCAGCAAGGAAACCAAGACAATACTCAACATCACACTTCAGTTCCTCACAGATGACCAATAATCATTGGGATGAAATCTTTTCATGTTGACTTTTCATTTGAATTTTATCTTCTTGGCTGTGCCCAATCCTTTTCCTTTTCCCAACTTTAGAATACTTTCCATCTACACTGTTCACTCCCTCCATCCACCCCTCTGACTGAGATTCACTTATCCTACCCAGGGCCATCCTTGTTACTTAGCTTCTTTGGATCCGTAGATTGTAACATGGTTATCCTGTACTTTATGGCTAATGTCCACTTAAGTGAGTATTACCATGCATGCCTCTCTGGGTCTGGGCTACCTCACTCAAGATATTTTCTAGTTCTGTCTATTTGCCTGCAAAATTTGTGATGTCCTTGTTTTAAATAGCTGAATAGTGTTCCATAGTATAAATGTGCCGCATTTTCTTTATCCATTCTTTGGTTGAGAGACACCTAGGGTTTTTTTTTCCAGTTTTTGGCTATTATGATGGAGGGGAATGGGGTGGGGGATCAGGGATGGGGAGAGCAGGAGAAGAGAGGGTTGGGAAAGAGAAGGAAATTGATGGTGGGGGAACATCTCTGGGATGACCCAAAGATCTGGGGCAGGGAGGCTCCTGGGAGTCTATGAGGGTGACCCTAGTTGAGACTCCTAGCATCAGGGAATATGGAGCCTGAAGTGGCCACCTCCTGTAGGCACAACTTCCAGTGGAAGGAGGAGGACATCAAATCACCCATAAAACCTTCAACCCCAAATAAGCCTTGCCTACAAGATGAGCAGGGATAAAGATGGAGCAGAGATTGAGGGAATGGCTAAGCTATGACCAGTCCAGCTTGAGATCCACACCATGGGAAGGAGCCTACCTCTGACATTGTTAATGATATTGTGCTTTGCTTGCAGACAGGAGCCTAGGATAACTGTTTTCTGAGGGGCTTCATCTAGCAGCTGATGGAAACAGATGAAGGGACCCACAGTCAAACAATGGGCAGAGCACAGGGTGTCTTGTGGAAGAATGTGGGGGGAAGGAATGAGGGAGCTGGAGGTCGAGGACACCACAAGAAGATCTATAGAGCCAACTAACCAGGGCTCATGGAGGCTCCACAGAGACCAAACCACCAACAACAGAGCATACATGAGCTGGACCTAGGCTCCCTGTACATATGTACCAGATGTGCAGCTTGGTCTTCTTATGGGTTTCCTAACAATTGGAGCAGGGACTATCTCTGAATCTGTTTCCTGCCTTTGGATTCCTTTTCCCTAGCTGGATTGCCATGTCTGGCCTCAGTGGAAGAGGATGCACTAAGTTCTTGTGTGACTTGATGTACCGGGGCAGGTTAATATGAGAGGACCTAACCAACTCCATTTTAGAACAGCCAGCCATGTTAGGCCTTAAGTTTCAATCTCCCGAAGGAGGAGGCAAGGCTCCTTGGGAGAGTCACAAACAGTAAGTCCTTAGTCAATAGTGGTCCTGACATTTGGCTGAGAGGGAAGAAGGAGCTTGGAGCTAAGTAAGTTCCTGGGACATCTGGTGGAGGGCTAACAGGCCTGAATTGGGTCAGATCCTTGAATTCTTTAAGGTCTCACTAAATATAATATAGCTAATACAGCAACCAATCAAAAATGTACTAACATCACTGCTGCACTCCTAGACAATCATGTTAGAGGTCACCTAACCCTTCTAGAAAATTTCCTTAACCCTGCATAAAAGGAGTTAGTGAGCTTCTCTTGTCACCATTTTGTATGAATGGTTGACCCTGTATGCTGGTTGTTTCTGCAGAATAAATGCTCTTGCTTTTGTACATTATTTGAGTCTGGGGTCTTTCTTCAGCAATTCTTGGACCCTTACGAGTATACAATGAGGGGGCTTCCTCATATCTGAGAAGAGGAGAAGGAATAGGGGGAGTGGAAAGTAGGGGTAGGACTGGGAGGAGAGGAAGGTGAAGGCTGTGGTCAGGTTGTAAAGTGAATACATAAATAAATTTGTGAAAAAATATAAAATAAAATACTTCCTTGGCTTCGTAGTACCTCTCAGTATGTGCCGGGGCATTGCTTGCTTTGTGTCCTGATGCTGTTCTGAAGTTCTGCTTTTGTGCATCCCTTTGTCTATGGAGTCCCTTCTGTTACGTTATCACTTCTAAGGTTTGCACTTTTATAGCAAACATCTCCAATATGAAGTGAATAAAACCATTCTTTTGTTTTGTTTTGGTTTTGGG
>NW_022196896.1:118219499-118221600 GCF_008632895.1 Mastomys coucha
TTGTTTTTTTTGAGACAGGATTTCTCTGTGTAGCCCTGGCTGTCCTGAAACTCATTCTGTAATCCAGGCTAGCTTTGAACTCAGAAATCTGCCTGCCTCTGCCTCCCAAGTGCTGGGATTAAAGGTGTGTGCCACTGCTGCCCAGCATAAAACCATTCTTAATCATTTATACAAAATTCCTAAGTGAGCTTCTAATATTTTTATGTTTTAATTTTAATCCATCTAAATTTATTTTTCTATTAAGTAAAGTAGAATTTAACCTCTCCAAATAAAAGGCTCATTGCCCCATACCCTTCTGGTTTGAAATACTCATTTACATGTCTCTGGGTAATCCCTTGGTAACACTCTTTTTAACTAATGTATCTGAGTAATTTAGGATGTTTTGTGTTGAAAGCAACTAGTGCTTTACAAAAAGTCCTTAACTGTCATAAGCCCAGAAGCTTTCTTTAAGTGTTTAAACACAGTGTTTCCCATTCTTCTCTCTATTCCTCAGTGTTAGTTTTTAATATTAGAATGGATAATTTATAGTATTGTATAGAGTTTCCTGTAACTTGAAATAATTTATTCTTAAGAGAGGCTGTAAAGACTTAGGAATTAAACAAAACTTACAAGGCTCAGAAAGTAAACTTACAAGTCTTAGGAATCTCCTGAAATTTACAGGATGCATACAGCTCTTTCCCAAGGTTATATAAACAGTAACTATTTTACTCAGAAGAGACTCCCCTAGGATGTACCCCTGAGCTACCTGCAAGTTATGAATGGAGTTCCCGGTGAGTAATTTCATGAATCATTATCCATGTTGAGTGAAGTTTTTTGATTAAGATGCTGCTTTAAATCTCCTATATCCCTGTAATGGCCCATCTTTGTGAAGATTTTATGATTTATGACTCTTTACTTTATTATTAATATCAAACAACTCATAAAAATCTATAAAGTTCTACATTGTCTATACTTCCTCCCTATCTGATGGTAGATGTTTAGAATCAGCTTGAACAGGAGAAAGAGTGAGATGTTCCCCTGGGCCTGTGGATTCTGAAGCTTCATTTGGCATATCATAGTGGCACAATAATTTGAAAATCATAGAAGAAGAACATGCCAACCTGGCCTACTGAGGGCCAGGTCAGAAGTCCAAACTCCTTATAATTTTGTTTGATGATTTCTGCTCAATAGGAGCATGTTGTTAGTCATATTTGCTCATTAGAATCCCCAAAGTGTACAGGCTGAATCCTCAAAGGCTTCTTGCCTTATTCACTGTCTCAGGATGCAGGTCCTCTGGGGACCTGTCCTTGGCCCAGTCATCTATGTTTGATGAGCTCATTAGAAACTCAGTAACCAGGCAGAGTCTCCAGCAAATTAGCAGTGATTGTTGAAGGTGGAACTCAGGGGAGCAGCTACCTTAGGGCTGGAAAATAAGCTCTACATTGTTAGTACACAGCCTAGGGAGATGGGTACCGTTTCCAGTAGGGACCGAGCAGAGGGCAAGCAGCCAAGAGCAACTTTCAGGTGGAGACAGTGCTGGGATGTATGCAAATAGGACATATGCTGGGTCCTGGCTCAGGATTGGCCCTGAACTTTCTGGACAGACACAAAAAAACCACACAATTATCACTAGTGTTTGGCTCACAGTGTATTAACTTGAGGCCTTGTGAGTTTACTTTCAGCTTGAATTTAGAATGACATAAGGTGGGCTGATTGACAGATGTTGGAACATGGATTTGAATTTGGCAGTTCAAAAATAATGTTAGATGATATTCTCCTGGTCCATCCATTTCCTGAAGAATTTCATAAATTCATTGTTTTTAATAGCTGAGTAGTACTCCATTGTGTAGATGTACCACATTTTCTGTATCCATTCCTCTGTTGAGGGACATCTGGGTTGTTTGCAGTTTCTGGCCATTATAAATAAGGCTGCTATGAACATAGTGGAGCATGTGTCCTTATTACATGTTGGAGCAGCTTCTGGGTATATACCCAGGAGTGGTATAGCTGGGTCCTCTGGTAGTCCAATTTCCAGAGGAACCACCAAACTGATCTCCTGAGTGAAGTAACCCAATCACAAAAGAACACACATGGTATGCATTCTCTGATAAGTGGATATTAG
>NW_022196896.1:118222203-118254934 GCF_008632895.1 Mastomys coucha
TCTTTTGGAGGGGAACCTGGGAAAGAAGATATTGTAAATAAAGAAAACATCCAATAAAAAAAATAATGTTAGAACTACCCCTGCATTTCTAGAATGAAGTTCCCTTGGTCATGAGGAATGATCTTTTTGACGAGGTCTTAAATCAGTATTGCAAGGATTTGATTGAGAATGTTTGTATCTATGTTCATCAGGGAGGTTATTCTGAAGTTGTGTGTGTGTGTGTGTGTGTGTGTGTGTGTGTGTGTGTGTGTGTGTGTGCATGTGTGTGTATCTGGTTTGGGTATGAGAATAGTACTTGTTTCATAAAAAGATTTTTGACAGCCTGCCTTTCTTTTATTTTATGAAATAATCTGAATTGTATTGGTGTTAGTGCTACTTTGAAGTTCTGAGAGAATTGAATCCATCTGGTTGTGGGCAACTTTAGTTGAGAGACTTAAAATATATTTTATTTAATAACTGTACATAAATATAGTATAGTTAGGTCAAATCTACCTTCCACTCCCTCTCCTTCAGTTCCTCCTTCACTTCCCACTGCCACTGTACCTCCATACTTGGACACATTTTGTAAATCACTGATTAAATCTCATTGCTGGGTATGGATCTGGATCTGCTTAAATTACTTTTTTTTCTCCATTTCTTAGTGGTTTTTTTGAATTTTTTATTGATTATTTTATTTATCTGCATTTCAAAGCTTGTCCCCCTTCCCAGTCTTCTCTCCACAATGCCCCATCCTACCCCTCCCTTTTGCCTCTAAGAAGGTGCTCCCCCACCTACCCACCCACTCCTTCCTCACCCCTCTAGTATCCCCCTTTGCTAGAGCAACAAGCCTCCACAGGACCAAGTGCCTCCCCTCCATTGATGCCAGAGCCAGGGCTTGAGCCACTAAGCAAAGTGGCAGAATGTGGCTACAGCAAGAGCTACAGTCAGCGAGCTGCAACTGGTAGCCACTGAGGCTAGTGGAGGCTGCAAGAGTATGCAAGCCCGGCCAGCTGGGCAGAGCTGAGGTCCAGCAATCAATGCTTCTGGAGAAAGAACTCTTTCCTAGAGTGTTATAGCTCAATAAAACAGTCACCCTCAGACAATTCTTGGTGAAACAACTCGTGCACTTTATTCCTTGTGGATAGGGACCTTATAAAGATGTTCAGGGTAGGGTGGGATCCAGGGGTTGATGCTTCCCATTGGCTCAGTCTGAGATATTATGGATGCTTTTTGTTTTTCATGGGGAAAGATTTTTCAATGTTGTCCTTATGTGATTGATTGTCATGGTCCTCTCAATAGGGTGCCATAGTCATGTGTTCCAGGACAAGTAGATCCTGCTGGAGAGCTAGTTCCACACCTATTGTTCTCAGTTATGAGATAAGCTGGGGTTTGACCCTGATTTAACCTTACCAGTTCTTTTGTCTGGTGGCACAGTCTCCTTATCCCACACATGTCCATTATCAACAATAAACAGGTCATCCAGACAGAAGCTAAACAGAAAAATAATGAAACTAACAGATATATGCAGACCATTTCACCCAAATACAAAAGAATATACCTTCTTCTCAGCACCTCACAGACCCTTCTCCAAAACTGACCATATACTTGAACACAAAGCAAGCTTCAAAACAGATACAAAAAAATTGAAATAACTCCTTATATCTTATCAGACTATCATAGATTAAAGCTGGACTTCAACAAAAACAGAAACAGCAGAAAGTCTACAAAACCATGGAAACTGAACAACTTCCTATTCAATAACCACTGGGTCAAAGAAGAAATAAAGAAAGAAATTAAAGACTTTCTAGAATTCAATGGAAATGAGACTTATGGGACACAGTGAAAGCTCTGCTAGAGGAAAGCTCATAGCATTGAGTGCCTTCATAAAGAAATTAGTGAGCTCTCATACTATAGAGTTAACAACACATCTGAAAGTCCTAGAACATAAAGAAGCAAACATACCCAAGAGGAGTAGAAGGCAAGAAGTCAAACTCAGGGCTGAAGTCAATCAATTAGAAACAAAGAAAATTATACAAAGAATCAATGAAACCAGTAGTTGCTTCTTTGAGAAAGTCAACAGGATAGTTAAACCCTTAACCAGACTAACTAAATGGCAGAGACTATTCAGACTAACAAGATCAGATATGGAAAGGGGAGCATAACAACGGGTAATGAGGAAATTCAAAGAATTATTAAGTATTATGTAAAAACCTGTACTTCACAAAATTGGAAAATCTAAATAGAATGGATGATTTTCTTGATAGATACCACTTACCAAAGTTAAACCAAGATCAGGTAAACAATTTAAACAGGCCTAAAACCCCTAAGGAAATATAAGCAATCATTAAAAATCCCATCAGAAGAAAAAGAGCTTAGGGCCAGATGGTTTTAGTGCAGAAATCTACAACAATTTAAATGAAGAGAAAATACCAATACTCATCAAATTATCCCACAAAACAGAAACAGAAGGAACACCGCTGAACACATTTTATGAAGCCATAGTCACCCTGATGCCTAAACCACACAAAGACTTAACAAAGAAAGAAAATGTCAGACCAGTCTCCCTTGTGAACACTGATGCAAAAATACTCAATAAAATACTCACAAACCAAATCTAAGAACATATCAAAAACATCATTTACCAAGATCAAATAGGCTTCAAACCAAAGATGCAGGGATGGTTCAGCATATGAAAATCCATCAATCCACCATATAAAGAAACTGAAAGTATAATGCCACATGATCATTTCAGTAAATGCTGAAAAGGGCCTTTGACATAATCCAACACTCCTAACACATGCCCAAATAAAGGCACATATACAGCAGTAAATTAAAAAAGGCAATCAGGAAGCCAACAGCTAACGTCAAATTAAATGGAGAGAAACTTAAAGAAATTCAACTACAATCAGTGACAAGACTGTCCATTTTCTCCTTATCTCTTCAATATAGTACTTGAAGTTCTAGCTAGAGCAATAAGATAACTGAAGGAGATCAAGGGGATACAAGTCAGAAAGAAAGAAGTATTGTCATTTGCAGATGATATAATAGTATACATAAGTGACTCCTAAAGCTAATAAACACCTTCAGCAAAGTGGCTGGATACAAAATGAACTAAAACAACCAGTAGCCCCCCTATATACAAATGATAAACAGGCTGAGAAAGCAAGTAAGGAAACAACCCTTCACAACAGGCACAGATAATATAAAATACCTTGTTGTAACACTAAACAAGCAAGTGAAAGACCTGTAAGGCAGGAACATCAAATCTTTGAAGAAAGAAATTGCAGAAGGTATAAGAAGATGGAAAGATCTCTATGGTCATGGATTTGTAGAATTAACATAGTATAAATGGCCATCTTACCAAAAATAATCTAGAGATTCAACCCAATTATTTTCAAAATTCCAACTCAATTCTTCACAGATCTTGAAAGAACAGTACTCAAGTTCAGATGGAAAGACAAAAAATGCAGGCTAACCTAAGCAATCCTGTATAATACAATAACTTCTGCAAGTATCACCATCCCCGAACTCAAGCAGTACCACAGAATAATAGTAATAAAAACCACATGGCATTAGCATAAAAACAGGCAGGTTGATCAATGGAGTCAAACTGAAGACCCAGAAGTAAATACACACACCTATGAACACTTGATTTTTTTTTCACAAAGAAGCCAAAACTATACAATGGAAAAAAGAAATCATCTTCAACAAATAGTGCTGGACTAGTTGGATATTTGCACATAGAAGAATGCAAATAGAACCATATCTACCACCCTACACAAAACTCAAGTTCAAGTGGATCAAAGCCCTCAACATAAAACTGGAGCCAATAAATCTGAGAGAAGAGAAATCAAGGAGTAGACTTGAACTCATTGGCACAGAAGACAACTTCCTGAGCTCAGGCACTGAGATCAACAGTTCATAATGGGATCGCATGAAACTGAAAATGTTCTGTAATGCAAAGAACACCGTCAAAGGGACAAAAGGGCAGCCTACAGGATAGGAAATCATCTTCACCAACTCTGTGTCTGACTGAGGAATGATATCCAAAATATATAAGGAACTCAAGAAATTAAACATTAACAAACCAAACAACACAATCAAAAATGACGCACATATCTATACAGCAAATTCTCAACAGAAGAATCTCTACTGGCCAAGAGGCACTTAAAGAAATGTTCAACATCCTTAGTCATCAGGGTATGCAAATGAAAAGATCCATGATATTCCACCTTAGCCATCAGAATGGGCCAGATTTGAAAAAAAAAAAAAAAAACTCAAGTGACAGTGCATGCTGGCAAGAATTTGAGCCAGAGGAACACTCCTCCATTGCTGGTGGGAGTGCAAACTTGTACAACCACCTTGGAAATCTATTTGGCAATTTATCTGAAAATTGGCCATAGTTCTCTACCTTAAGACCCAGATATTCAAAAGATGCTCCACCATACCTTGGACACTTGCTCAACTATGTTTATAGCAACTTTATTCATAATAGTCAAAAACGAGAAATAACCTAAATGTACTTTTACATGGTGGAATATTACTCAGAAATTAAGAACAGTTACATCATGATGTTTGCAAGTAAACAGACAGAACTAGAAAAGATCATCCTGAGTGAGATAACCCAGACCCAGAAAGATAAACATGGTATGTACACACTTACAAGTGGATCGGAGCCAGAACGTACTGGATAACCATGGTACAATTCACACACCCCAAAAAGCTAAGCAAAAAAGAGTGCCCAAGGAGGAATGCTGAATCTCACTGAGAAAGGGAAAGAGAATAGATTCTAAGGGTGGTCGGAGGAAGGGAATCAGGTGGGGGAGGGATGAGAAAGGGAGTAGGGGAGATGAACTGGAGGGAGGGAAAGAGTACTGGGAGAGACAACTGGATTGGGAAGGGGGAATCTCTGGTATGAGCAAAAAAACCTAGAAAAATGGAAATTCCCAGGAATCTGAGGGCGACCATTGAGGGATATGGAGCCTGAAATAGCCATCACCTGAAACCAGAAAAGACTTCCAATGGAGGGACTGAGACACCAACTCAGCCACAAAAGCTTAGACCCACAATTTCTCCTGCCAACAAAATTTGCAGGGGTGAAGATGGAGCAGAAATTGAGCAAATGACCAACCAATGACTGGCCTAGCTTGAGACCCAGGCCATGAGAAGAGAGACCAGCCCTGACACGGTTAATGATATTTTGCTATACTTCTAGACAGGTGTCTAGCACAACTGTCATCTGAGAGGTTTCTCCCAGCAACGGATGCAGAAGCCCACAGGCAAACAATGGATGGAGTTTAGGGAATTCCACGGAAGAGAGGGGGTGGAGGGGGAGGAAAAATTGAAGGAACCAGAGAGGTCAAGACAACACAAGAAAACCTAGAGGATAAACCAACCTGGGCACACAGGGGTCCACAAAAACAGAACCACCAGAGGGGCTGCATGGGACTGACCTAGGCCCTCTGCACATACATATATATATATAATGGTTGTGCAGTTTTGTCATCATGTGGAACTCCTAACATCAGGAACACGAGGTAAATATGACTTTGTTGCCTGTGTTTGACTCTTTTCCCCTAAGTGGGCTGCCATGTCAAGCCTAATAGGAGAAGATGTGCTTAGTCCTACTACAACTTGGTATGCCAAGACAGGTTGATATCCATGGGAGGACTGCCTTTATCCGAGCCTCCCCTAAGGAGAAAGGGAGGATGGGAGGTGATTAAAAATAGATAGATAGATAGATAGATAGATAGATAGATAGATAGATAGATCAAAGAAAACAAACAGAAAAGGAGTGTGCATCCATGAGAGACATTCCATTTCCAAGGGATATCAAGAGTGCACATAGAGATATTCCTAAAGGAGACAGTCTTATAGGAGTCACTGTGGAGTGATAGGGCCAGAGACCAGCAGTGAACTAGAAAAGATATTTGCAATATATGTAAGATATGAGGGTCTGTTATATATAGTGAGTGCACAAAAGCCAACAAGAAAAGGCTCAGCAATTGAGTGGGGGAATTGAAACATGAGTAAGAGAAAAGGTAGAGTGGTAGAACAAGTCCTGAGTGCTCTCTTTCCAGGAGGGAACCAAACCCAGCCTGGAGTGAAGTTGAGGGAAGGATCTAAAGTATATGGGAACATCTATGCCCCAGGTCACAAGGGAAGTATAGGTAGGGTGCTGACCTCAGTGGTATAGGGTATTAGACTTGGGGATACTGTCTGCAGGGAAGGTAACACTCCTGTTAGGGCTCAGGTGCCCTGCCTGACAAAGTAACAGCACCCTAGAACTGTATCGCCATTGCCTGGGGTGTGTGGTATAAAGGGGTTAGTCAAAGATGGATGACAGATGTGTGAAGAGACAGTCGACCATGACAGCAAAATCGTGGTCACTAAAAGGAAGTACCATGTTCATTGGTTATTGAGGCTACAGAGAGTGTGAGTTTCTGTGTACAGATGTGAGTTCCCGGGGACAAGTTGAATTACTGTGTGTGAACTAATATGTATAGGTGTCACTCTTGAGTACAGGTGTGGGCACCTATGTGCAGGCATGAAGTCCTGGGTGCAGATCTGATATCATGGGTTCTCTTATGGGTTTATTGTGGTTTATGTTTCCCTGACATATACAACATGGGAACTATGCCTTCCTGCTAAGAATTCATGGGCTAGCAGCTGGTTCCTATGTCCATTCCCTGTTTGCACTGTAAAGAATCCTTGAGCGTGCTCATACCATTGCCATGTGCGTTTGTGGATCTCAACACTGCTCAATGCCATCCTTTTTGAGATGTTTACTTACTTAACATGGTGTGGAGGGTAATTTCATGTGTCACCATGACTAGGACATTGGGTATCTGGATAATTGGCCAAATATTACTCTGGGTGTTTCTTTGAAGATGCTGTGGATATGTTTAATATTGCGGTCTATAGACTAAGTAAAGTAAATTTCCCCTTTAATATGGTTGGTGCTTGTTTAATCAGTGGCCAGTCTGAATAACACCAAAGGTCTGGCCATTGAATACAAGGGACTATCTACTGCTTGCCTGTCTTGGAGCTGAGACAACTGTTTTGCTCCTTACTGTGATTTTGAACTGAAAAACTTCAGCTGGCCCATGTCTCCTGCTTATCTTCTGCAGATCATGATTTTTCTGATATTACAGAGCATGGAGGCTTAATAATGGACTAGGAGTTGACACCAGCATGCAGGAAAACTGTCCTGAACCCTGTATCTTACCCAGTACTCAGGAGCCTATATTCATACATAGGACCTCATACCTTCACCCAGAGTTCACACCTGCAATAAGGGGCTACAATTTGTACCCCAGATTTAACCTTGCTGGCCATTGTCTGGAGTGTGCCCTAATGATGCGCTCTAGCCAGGGCGGGAAAGAACATGCAGAATGTTTCTCAGAATTCAGATGTGAAGGTCATACCCTCATCACCAGTTAATACGTGGTCGTCGGAGAAAACTAAAGATCTTAAAGTGAAAGCTGAGTGTCTGGGTGTGAGCTCCCGTGTATAGGTGTGATCCATGACATGAGGACATAGTGAAACCCTGAGACGCTCAGATGCATATGTGGGAACACAGCTAGTTGCTGGGGGACAGAGAGGGTGACTCTGGCCACTGTGAGTGTTCTCTTTTCTGTCTCTTTAAGGTTGGGTCATTGCTTACTGGCTCGAATTCCTTCACGCAGAAATTGTGCTGCATTTTTCAAACTTGAAAAGACCAGAAAGGAACATAAACAGGACAGGGTCATCTACCCAGGCTTCTAATAACACCAAGGGTATTGGATTTGCAGTGAGCAGACTGTATGGCTCTAGTTGCCACCTAGGATGCAGTGAGCTGACCATCTACCCTAGGGCAGCCTCCCTACATCCTTCTTCTCAAATTAATACAGTGAGTTGGAGAGAGAAACAAGGGAGTTGGCTGTGGCCGGTGGGTCACATTGCCCTATAGGAGTGATGGCTCTAATGAGAGACATCTGCACACAGACGGAATGGAGTTGTCTCTGCTGTAATTCTGGCGAACCCGTCAAGGTTTCCAGAATACTGGAACCTTTTTACCAACCCATAGAGAGTACTGTCAATGTAGCAGAGATTGGCCACAGCCAGCCTTCCACCTGTGGAGCCCAGGGAGTTACGGTCCCAGTTGCTGGCGGCCAGTACCTCCTTAATTGGCCATTGGAGGCCAAGAGTCCCAGCACTATGAGATGCAGAGCACTGAATCCAGCAGAGTGACCCCAAGGGCAGGCAACCCCACATGATGCCCTGCTAGAAGTGATGTGAGATCAGGCAAAGCAAGTAAGCCCTGCATCTTCTTACAAGACCCAGAAGCTACCACAGCCCAAAGTCACATAGCTGGTCCCTTACAGGGACCCAGGTGGCCAACCCTGATTACAGTCACCTCACTCCATGGCTGACCTGGTGACGGTCCAGAGACAACTGAAGTCTGCCTTTCCATATCCACCACAGAACAGGCTCTTCAGCATAGGGCACTGGGAGCATGCATGTTAGATGTGTGACCCTAGAGTAGACTGGACTCTTACATACGAAAGGTAAGTTCATTGTGTCACCTGTGGGGAGTAGGAGACCATCCATATGGATAGAGAGAAGACAGGTGGAGCACACATCGTGCACAGTGCCTGCCATGCACCAAACCCACCAGGCTGACATGGCTTAATCTGATCACCCTTCGCTTTGGCACACGTTGGGGTATGCCGTTTGTGGGCCTTATTAAATACCAGCTCCAATGCTGCAGGCAGGTGGGCTGAAACTATTAACCCAACCAGCTCACAGGACACCATGATGGTCCTTGCTCAGGAGGGACAAGGCCAAGGGGAGCATGGGCTTTCCCTTTGAACACAATGTCTGCCAGCTCTTCCACAGCAGAGCAGAGTTCTCACCCCTATGCCACCCTGTTCTCCCTTAGACATCCTTAGATAATCTTTTAACTCAGCACCCTGGGAATATCAAGCTTGTCCTTGTTACAACTAGAAACAAAGGACCAACTTTCATTTACACATCACACATATCAACATGGGAACCTAGGCGGTCAGCACTGTGACTGCTGGCTGCTGTGTCAACACTGTGAGCACAAAGCCACTCCATGCACACCTGTGAGCTCGCAGTGAGAAAAATTGTCTATGCCATCCTACCAGCATTTGAGTGAGAGTGAACTGTGGAGGTGAGTGGAGGGCACAGAAGATAAGCTCACTCAGACCAGAGAAGTCCTTTAACCGTCCCGAGGAATAGAGAACAGTCACACCCTTATCTCCACCCAAGATTCTCAGTACAGCTCCTCCATACATTGATTTATCAGCCAAAATCAAGGTCACTATACACAGGCACTTAGAGGACAAGCCTAATCTATTGATGCTATCTATGATCGCTATGAATAAGAGAAAGAGGCGGTAAATATCCAGAAGGTCAGAGGCTAGCTCTCTCTGGATTTCAATGGTAAAGCACAAGAATGTATAAATTCACAAAGATAAAATGGAATGATCTAGTTGGAGACCCTGAGCATGTCCAAATATTTCTGAAAACCAATCCTGCTGTTTCTCAGGATAAGGGCCTCAGCTGCCCCATTTACCACGTCTCCAACTTCTAGTCATTAGCTAGAGATTCTCAACTCCTCCAGCAAGCTGTAGATCTGTACATTGATAATTACTGTGGACAAGCTTGGAGCTAGAGTTGTTGAGCATCCTGTAGGGTAAACAGAGGGCTCAGTCTCAGCATGGAGAGTGCTTTTTGTACTCTTGACTAAGAGGGACTCCTCCTGGAGGAGACATGATCAGCCTGTTTGAGAAGGATAGGAGGTGCTTCTAAACATTTTGAATTGAGGAGGGCTGGTTGGTTCAGGTGAACTCAGTAGGTAGCGGTACTAATGGAGCTGCTCTGGGGTGTCTCTGTGATGTGGTAGCACAAGTGACTAAGCAGGCATATGGACCTTGAAAAGCTGCCTATACTCCATCACTCAGCTCTGGAAGTCTCTCTGTGTCCTCAGATCACTGCCCGGCCTCCTGCAGAAGGGAGGCTCAACAAATTCTTGAGTAAATCAGAGGAAATGTCCCCCCTTTCAGGCCACTCAATATCATCTGGCACATCACAGCACTTAGTAGGCTTTTGGAGAATGGACAGCATGTCGAGAATTGGTTCTGGAAGCCTGTAGAACATCTGACCGCACCAGTGAGATCTGCTCCCCCTTTCTGCCTCCATCTATCTCTCTGCATCTGACTCCACTCATGGCCACAGCGGTCCACAGAAATGGAAGCCTCTCCACAGTATCCTTGCAGGGATTTGTGCTGGTAGGATTTGGGGGAGGTGCAGAGACCCAGGCCTTGCTCTTTGCTGTCTTCCTGGTCCTGTATGTGGTCACCGTCCTGGGCAACCTCACCATGATTGTGGTCATCACCCTGGATGCCCGCCTGCACTCCCCCATGTACTTCTTCCTCAAGAACCTCTCCTTTGTTGATCTTTGCTACTCCTCTGTCATTGCCCCCAAAGCCATGACCATCTTCCTCTCCTCTTCTAAGATCATCAGCTTTGCAGGATGTGCGACTCAGTTCTTTTTTTTCTCCCTTCTGGTTACAACTGAAGGCTTCCTGTTGGCAGTCATGGCCTATGATCGTTTCATGGCCATCTGCAGTCCCTTAAGATACCCTGTGACCATGTGCCCCATGGCATGTGCTCGTCTGGTCCTGGGCACCTACTGTGGAGGCTGCCTGAACTCCATTGTGCAGACCAGCCTCACGTTCCAGCTGCCCTTCTGCAGCTCCAACCGTATTAACCACTTCTACTGTGATGTTCCCCCACTGCTCCGGCTTGCCTGCGCTGACACAACTCTCAATGAGCTTGTCATGTTTGGCATTTGTGGGCTCATCATCGTGTCTACCACTCTTGTGGTCCTTGTCTCCTATGGCTACATCACAGTGACCATTCTCAGGATGCACTCAGGGTCAGGAAGGCACAAGCTCTTCTCCACCTGTGGTTCACACATGACAGCTGTGTCCTTGTTTTACGGAACTGTGTTTGTCATGTATGCTCAGCCAGGGGCTCTGACATCCATGGAGCAGGGGAAAGTGGTCTCTGTTTTCTACACCCTGGTTATCCCCATGCTGAACCCTGTCATCTACAGTCTTCGAAACAAGGATGTGAAGGATGCCCTGAGGAGGCTGGGACAAAGGCACAGCCTTGTGAAGGAGGATGTGCAATGAGAGCTGGAGGGAAGACTTCCAATGAAACACTGTGCAACCTCTTCTATTCATCCATCCTGGAAGCACATAATAGACCCGGTGCTGTGTTCCTGGAAGCATATTATAGACCTGGTACTGCCTAAACAGGTAGCATAGAGTTGCTCTGTTGAGGAGGAGAGAAAGTTCAAAGCCACTTTTTAATGTGTGTTGCAGTTAACATGATTTATATTTGTTGGTACTGAATGTGTTTTTTTTTTCTAGGAATGGAAATAGATGTTTGAACTAATGTACAAAACAGAATAAATTGCTAATATGAAGTCCCCTTTTCTGATCCCACCCTGATGTGTGTCTTGGTAACTCCTTGTGAGCATACAACACTCTCCCTTTTCCCTTTAGTTAAGCTCTCTGGAGCTTTTGACTTATTAAATATGACTCTAGAGGCTGGAGAGGTGGCTTGAAAATAAAGAGTGCTTGGTGTTCTTGCACAGCTCATTTCCAAGTTCCCAAGCCAGGAGGCTCAAAATCATCTTGTAACTACATCTCTAATAATGGCCTATGATAGGTTCATGACCATCTGCTGTCCCCTGAGGTGCCCTATGACCATGTGCACCATGGCATGTGCCCGTCTGGCCCTAGGCACCTACTGTGGATGCTGCCTCAACTCCATTGTTCAGACCAACCTCTTGTTCTAGCTGCCCTTCTGCAGCTCCCTCCATCCTGAACAGTTGTGGTCTTCAAATTTCAGTAATATTGATGTGGATAAATAATTTCCGAGTAAACAAAATATGTTCATGGGAAATAAAGGTCAGCATCCAATATAATTTATAAACTATCATATTTGGCCAGATGTAACTCTAAATCCACACCCAGTTTCTACTTCATTGGGTGCCTATACACACTCATTCATACTAACAGATAAACACCATGCACGTAAATAAATTTTTTAAAAGTCACATAAAATAACTGTAAACATATTGCCAAGTTTTCCTCATAGTGAGTTCCATGGCTCTGGTGAAACACATCTTGCATAGATTCTCTCTCAAAGAGTCTTAGTCTGAATTTAATGTAGTAGTAAATATGTACATATTTTCTATGTATATATGTATATGTTGAAATCAATTTGTAAACCCACAATCTTGGGAGCTTACTGCACTGTGACTAGGAAAAAGAAATATAATCCAACGGTATCCTCTATTCAATCCCAGGCATTCTGCCCCAAGTTCAACATTTGACCAGATCTGGCCAGAGTTACCACTCTCTTCTGAGAGTGTCCTATAAGACAGCCAAGCTGTTGGTCTTGTTTTTGATGTCCGTTGCTCAAGCACAAACTTCATAAGATTAATCCATGTCCTCAGGTACAGTGAAGGGTGCGTGGTTCGTAAGGCTTCGTGTGAGTGCAAGTTGAGGACTGCTTGCACTCTGCACTTGAGGATATGTGTATGGTTTTAGTTACTTCCTGCCACACAATAGCCACTCTCAGGAAGAATTTAAATGACAACTCATAAGAAGGCTAGAATTAGAAATGTGTAAGGATGTAACTTCAATAGAAAAGATGTTCTCTACAGGTTTTAGGAAATCCAACTGTCAAAAGTTTTAATTTTGGTAAGCAAGGTTATTTTAAAAGGGATTATAGGCAAAGCATTCCTAGAAACATTTTTTTTCTAGAGAAAATCCAAAAAGAACCCAGCCTTTTAGAATATGCAGAAGTTGTGACAAGGGCCAACACTGGACTAATGAATGTAGACCAGCAAGGGACAAAGAAAGAAACACCCCAAGAGGCTCCTGATATCAAATTCAAGTTGGCCATCTGAGGTCAACAGTGGAGAAACTTGTCTGCAAAACAGTTGAACAACACTGCACTGGATGTAAACATTAATAACTCACATGTCAATGGCAGATCATCTACAATAGGTAAAACAGAAAACTCAGAAAAGGCAAAAAAATATTTTGGCAAACTGCTAAAATGATGAGATACCAAAGTTAAAATCACATTTAGATGGAATTAAGAATGGACACTTAATGGATATGGGAGCAGATGGAAGACAGAGATACCTAATAAACAAAAGAGAATTAAAAATTCTCCCAGAGGGAGATAAAAATCAATAAAATGGTGTTGTGTTGGGGGAGAGAATATGCTTTTATATCCACAGGAAAACAAAAACTATGGATTCAATTCAAATCAATAAAAATCAGATTTGACCATGGGAAATCACCTGAAGATCTTGACTGTAGTCAGGAAGAAAGAAATCAAGACTAAACAGGACAGGTAACATAATTTGCTGATCTTCCATATGGAAATAACTGTGGGACTGGCTAAGATACAAAAATGTGCCTATCCAGGGCCGCAGCTATGAATATGCTGCAGATCGTTGGCTATAGAATGCTCAGAATTTACATACTATCTGTTCAAATGTCATAGAAAAAATTATATTTCAGTTTGGTTGTACAATCAAAACTAACATAAAGTAAAATAAGTGCCTTCCTACTGAAGTGAAGAGCAGGATATCATCTTTAGCTCAATTGTGTACATTACACGTTCCATAAATGTGTATATGCAAAATATGTATTCTTTTTTTAAGTTTTATTGCATTATGATGAGAAAAGTTACATGATTTCAATTTATCTGAATTTGTTAACATTTAAAAACATATTTTAATTAAATAGAATTGAATCACATTCTTGTTTCCCTTTTGTACCATTGCTCCTCCCAGAGACTCCCCCTTCAATACCTATAATATCTTTTTTTGTCATATTCCTTAAAATTTATAAAATATTATGACAATAAAAATAAATAATATAAAAGTTGTTTGATATAAAACAACAATCAATTTAATGGTCTTATAGCTTGTAGATGCTCATCTACAGCAATAGTGAAAATACGTTTTTCTCAATATAAATTTTAAATAACTCCAAACATATTAACTGTATACTTAAAAATAATACACCACTACTAGTATTTTCTTAAATGGACATGAATATATAAAGTCTTTTTGTTTGTTTTGTATTTAGTAGAGTTTAAAATCTTGGCTCTTACTGTGGTACAAGCCCAAAATAAGAACAATTTTTAGACATTGGGTTTCATTGTAATAAGGCTGTATTTCAATGACCCTCACATCACCAAAGGATTTTACCTCCATTGTAGCTAAGCTGAGAGTTGATAGTTCTGCTGCACCAAGAAATGAATTGTAGGCTCGATTTTTGGATACAGACTTCCTGCTATGGTCAAAGCTATTTGACTTGAGTGAGTGACTTCATTCTCAGCCCACAGAGAACAGGTTACATTCATTTAAGAAATGGTGTAGGCATTAAGATGGTCTATCCATAAAGTCATTCGCCAACTGTTTCAATGAACAAGGGTTCTGCTTGGAGGGTGACACAGACATTAGGTGAGGGTAAAAATTTGGTTCATTAGCTGTGATAATTTGGAAAAGCATTCATCTCATAGAAAGAGTAACTTATAAAGTCCTTCAAACTTGATACAAGAGTTACAAATGTCAAGCAAAGCATTCAGTTTCACTTTGTTGTTCTCTTTCAAGCCACCTCCCTAGTTAATCGTCTATGTTTCTTTTGGGTATATAAATATTTTTGAAATATATAAGCTGTTCTGAAAACCATAGTATAGTGTAAAAACATGAAATAAACAATACTACTAATAGAGAGACTGAAATAGGAGAAGCAAGATTTCAAGACCATTATATTGTACACAGCCAGACACTGTCACAAAGATACAAGCTGACAGTGTATATAGATTGTACAGTGTTGGACCTATTTCTCCAATTACCAAATTAGAGAGAGCATTGGATGACAATCAACAAATTTCCAATTCCTCATATTATTGGATTTCAATCCATTAGGATATGTTGGTAATACTAATTTTGAAATTAATATATTAAGAAAAAGTAATTGTTACTTCCTGTTGTTTTTGTTGTAAGAGGTGGAATTAGGTTTGTGTGGATTTGTTGAAAGATTACCTTCTTGCTTCTTCTAGGGTGTAGTTTTGCTCCTTATGTTGATGTTTTCCATCTATTATCCTTTGTAGGGCTGGATTTGTGGAAAGATAGTGTGTAAATTTTGTTTTGTCATGGAATATCTTGTGTTCTCCATCTATGGTAATTGAGAGTTTTACTGGATATAGTAGTCTGGGCTAGCATTTGTGTTCTTGTAGGGTCTGTATGACATCTGCCCAGGATCTTCTAGCTTTCATAGTCTCTGGTGAGAAATCTGCTGTAATTCTGATAGGCCTGCCTTTATATGTTACTTGTCTTTTTTCCTTTACTGCTTTTAAACTTCTTTCTTTGTTTAGTGCATTTGGTGTTTTGATTATTATGTGACGGGAGGAATTTCTTTTCTGGTCCAGTCTATTTGGAGTTCTGTAGGCTTCTTGTATATTCATGGGCATCTCTTTCTTTAGGTTAGGGAAGATTTCTTCTATAATTTTGTTGAAGATATCTACTGGCCCATTACCTTGGGAGTCTTCACTCTCTTCTATACCTATTATCCTTAAGTTTGGTCTTCTCATTGCATCCTGGATTTCCTGGACGTTCTGGGTTAGGAGCTTTTTGCTTTTTGCATTTTCTTTGACTGTTGTGTCAATGTTTTCTATGGTGTATTCTGCCCCTGAGATTCTCTCTTCTATCTCTTGTATTCTGTTGGTGATGCTTGCATGTACGACTCCTGATTTCTTTCCTAGGTTTTCTATCTCCATGGTTGCCTCTACTTCTGACCTCTTTATTGTTTCTATTTCCATTTTTAGATTCTGGATGGTTTTGCTCATTTCTTTCACCTACTTGATTGTGTTTTCCTGTAGATCTTTAAGGGATTTTTGTGTTTCCTCTTGAAGGGCTTCTAGCTGTTTACCTGTGTTCTCCTGTATTTCTTTGAGGGTGCAATTTATGTCTTTCTTAAAGTCCTGTATCATCATCATGAGAAGTGATTTTATATCTGAATCTTCCTTTTCATGTGTGATGGTCTGTCCAGGACTTGCAATGGTGAGAGTATTGGGCTCTGAAGATGCCAAGTAACCTTAGTTTGTATTGCTTATATTCTTACACTTGCCCCGTATCATCTGGTTATCTCTAGTGCTACCTGCCCTTGCTAAATCTGACTGGAGCCTGTCCTTCCTGTGATTCTGGTTGTGTCAGAACTGCTCAGAGTCAAGCTGTCTCTGTCCTGTGATTCTGGGATCCTGTGACCCTGGGCTTGTTAGAGCACCTGGGAGTCGAGCTTCCTCTGAGTGTTTTGGGAGTGACTTCAGAGTTTGCGCCCAAGGTCTGCTCAGGGCACTGGCCAGCCCAGACAGACCAGAAGCAACCAAGCCACCGGGCTGGCAGAGTTCTTGTGTGCCTGGATCCTGCTGGTCCCAGTTACTCCTGGTGTGGAGACAGATGTTGTATCCTCCTCACCTCTGATTCTGGGCCTGTTAGAGTGCCTAGGAGTGGAGTATCCTCTGGGTGTTGTAAGACTGGCTGCAGAGCTTGCACCCAAGGCCTGCTCAGGGCACTGGCGGCTGGCCCAAACAAACCAGAAGCACCCCAAGCCACTGGGCTGGAAGAGTTCCTGTGTGCCTGGTCCTGCTGATCACAGTTACTCCCGGTGTTGGGACAGATCTGCCCTTAAAGCTAGATAAATAAATCTAATAGTCTAGTCTCAGTTATTTTGTAGGTAGCTGGGCTAAGGAGAACTGTAACAAACTTACTAAAAAATCACTAACACCACTTGATATAAATATAGTCCCTCCAAACATGCTACCATCCTGGGGAATTCACACAAAGGATATTCTTGCACCCAAACCTCAACATTCTACCCCTCTCCCCTAAGGCTCATGATCAGTGCATTATGGAAGATGCATTTAGCCATCTGTAACAGTCCACAAACGCTGAACACTTGGAACATCCTTGGAAAGATGAAGACCAAAGACTCCTCTGAGAATGAAAGTAAAATATTAGCCATATTTCATATATAATAAAAGAAATTTATAAACCCCTGTTGTGGCTTGAGTGAGAATGCCTCCCACAGGCTCATATATTTGAATGCAGGGTCACCAGTTAGTGGAAATGTTTAGGAAAGATTAGGAGGCATGGCCTTGTTGCAGGAAGTCCATAACTGGGAGTCAGTTTGAAAACCCAGGCCATGCTGCTTTCTCTGTCTGTCTGTCTGTCTGCTCCCTGTGGATCAGGATGTTCAGCTACTGCTCTAACACTGTACCTGTCTGCTTCCTGCCACGAACATCATACACTCATCTCCACAATTGTAAGCAAGCTCCCAGTTAAATTTATTTTATACGAGTTGTCTTGGTGATGGTGTCTGCTCATAGCAATAGAACAGTGACAACTCCCACACTACAATGGCACAGAATACACATTTCCACAAGAGATAAAGGGAGCACAGAAAGGAAGAGTGGACAAAATGAAAGACCCAAATCCAACAGATGGCCCTAGTACAATGTTCATTCCCAAGGGCGTGTGGTGTCAAGATGTCCTTGAGAAACCACACTCATGTCCTTGCATGTTGGAGAACATAGGGCATTATCACAGCCCTAACTAGTAAACATCCCATGTGCCTCAATGACCTGAGGTCACTACTGTAGCCCATGATTTACACATGACACTGGGTAGAGCTGCCCAAAGGTACAGCAATCCTGATGTCCATTATCTGATCTCCCATTGTAATCTGGGTGGAAACCATCCATGACCTAATAGTGCTTGCATTCGCATATCTGTTAAACCACCATCTAGTGGATGACTCAAAACTCTGGCCTCAGCTGAGGCAATAGATAATCTCTGTCCATATTGCTGCTTGAGTGTTTAGGAGGTTGACTATAATGACACAGATACTTGGGAACACTTCTCAGCTGGCTTGTGTGAGTGAGGATCTTAGAAGCTCTCTTGTGAGAAGGAAGTCTCTCAGTGAGTTTATTATGGTCCTTAGCCTGTGATGGACCAATTCCTGAACCACATTCAGAACATCTTTCCTATTGTCCAGATGTAGATAAAGTACTTGACTTCTCTCTACTGGTCCCTATGAGTCTCTCCAAGTGCTGTGTCTTCCTTAGTCCCAGTTTTACACTTCCTTTATGATTGAATTGCAAGTTTTAAATCTCTCTGCTCTGCTACTTGCTTCTAATACTCATTGTAAGCTTGGCTAGGAGTAGCCAGCGATAACCATTCCATAGCCTGAATGTGGAGCCCCTTAAACTTCTTCCAGCAGACTAATTAGTCTATCCCCTTCAAGTTCAGCATCTCCTGAATTCACAGGACATGACATAATGCAGACAAATCATTTGTCAGACTGTAACATTCCTTCCTCCAGTCCAGCGTCCAGCAGAAGCTGTGATGCATCTGAGACCTCATGGAACAGGGCTTCAATGTCCACATTTCTGCCAGCAGTCTGGTCTTCTGAGTCCCCACCATGAACATCCATGTCCACTTAATTCTTCCCAGAGAAATCCAAGTTTCTGGTAGCCCACTCCTTGAAATTTTTTTCAAATTTGTCTCTCAAACAATTTCAAAGCCTTGAGAACCACATGAGGAGATTGTCCCACTTTGTGATCCAAACTCAGATTTTAACCTTGTGCAGCAAGAGCTTTACCCATTGATCCAACTCCACATAAAGGAAGCTCACACCTTCTGGCCCATGGCACAAGCATGCTGTTTTTTAAGAGAAACAGTAAATGTTTATTAGGATCAAGGTTGGTACTATAAAGCCTAGGATGCTACCTATAGGACATAAATGACAGAAGTGTTAGCAGGGGCTCTCTTGTGTCCTCATGTACTCTTTCCATGATGGGAAAGAACATAGAGATTGACTCTCAGAATTCAGATGGAGACTTCATGTCCTTGTCACCCCACCAATAGGAATGTGGCTGTTTCCTCAATCCCAGGAAAGATCTTAAGAGCAAAACTAAAGAGTGTTGAGATTTGGGATGTGAGGGCAGATGGAACCCCAAGATGTGTATGGGAACACAGCTAACTGCTGAGGAGGGAAGGGGTTACTCCAGCCTTTCTCTCTTTTGCCTCTCCTATTGGATCGCTACTTACTGGATTGTATTCCTCCAGACAGAAACAATCAGAAAAAGAACAAAAGGGGGCTGGAGCTCACTTACTCAGGCTTCTAATGACACTGGGGGACTTGGATTTGCAGAGTTAGTGACTTGAGAAGAGCCAGTGCTCATTTAGGGGTGTTAAACTGACCGGTTGACTTATAAGAGGATTTTTACTATGTAGTTTTCATAACAACATGGAAAGTTGAAGGGAACAACAAGAAGTTGGTCTGTGGCCATGTTGACCATCAGGTGACTGCTTTAATGAGTTACACTGAACACAGGTGCTTCTGAGTTGTCTCTGCTGTAGTTCTGATGGTACCTCCAGAGGTCCCTGTGAACCAAGGCTTCCTGCCAACCCATAGGGCTTTGATGGTGATGAGGCAGAGATTGGCTACAGCCAGTCTTCTACCTCTAGAGCCCAGGGAGTTAGATTCCCAGCTGTCAGTGGGGCAGCACCTTCCTAATTGGCCATTGGAGGCCAAGAGCCCCAGCATGGCTAGAAGCACAGCATCCTCTCCAGCACAGTGACCTCTCCACATAGGTTCCTACTTTCAGTGACAGGAGAGTAGGCAAGGTAAGGAACTGAGTTTTATTCTTTGCAAATCCCAGAACTGTCACGGCTAGAACTTGCATATCCTGGATCCTCATGGGGACACAGGTGACCACCTCTGCTCACAGTCCTTTCACTCCATTTCCCAGGAACCCACAGATGATCTAATTAAGGGACAGGATCAACTGATGTCCATCCACCTCAGCATCACAGACACTGGGTGCACAGATGTTGGTTGTGTGACCTTGGGATAGACATGACTCACTTATGAAAGGTAAGTTCATTGTGAGGAGTAGACTATGTAGGCAGAGATCAGAAGGGTAAACAGTGTTCACTCAGAGCTTGCCTTAGTAAGCTGACATATCCTACCCTGATCATCTTTGCTTTGGCACAGTTCGGAGTGCGCAGTTTTGTTCAATCTTATTGAACACTAGCTTCAATTCTGCAGGCAGGTGGACTGAAGCTCTGCATTCAGGCAGCTCACAGGAGAGAATAGTGTCCCTGGCTCATCAGGAGTAGGGTTGAGGTGAGCAATGGCTGTTCCTTACCGTCATGATTACCTAGCTCTCTCACAGCAAAGAAATATCCTCAACCTATGCTTCCCTCTCATCCCAGAAATGGCATTAGATAATCAAACTGGGGAGCTCAAGCTTGTTTGGGGGTTAACAAGAAGCAACAGACCAGCCTTCCTTTCCATAATTATTACCATGGAAATCTATGTGTGGTCAGTACTGTGACCCTTGTTGAGCACAAAGCCATTCCAAGCACATCTTACAGCTCACAGTGGGAAAGTTAGTTTTGCAATGGATGCTTGGCTCAGATGGGACCCACAACCACTAACTCATACCCATGTGAGAGCTGTAGAGAACTGTATAGGAAGAGTGGAGGTCACAGAAAAGGAGCTCACCTAGACCAAGAACTTTCCTAACCCCCTGAATGACAGAGAACGGACATCACACAGATCTACCCAGGTGACTCAGGACAGCAACTTCCCAGCTTTGTCCTGTGTGTACCAATATGGTAGTGACCACAGTGAGCCCCACTCAGGACACTCCAAGATTTTCAATGCTGTGAGCACTGTAAGAGAAAGTGAGAGGTATGGTCTGAGAGCATTGGGCAGAACCATCTCTATTTGGTTTTCAAATGGGAAAGAGTAAGATCTTTTAATTCCTCCAAACTTGAGTTGAAGTACAGAGCATAGTTAGCAGTGAGATTGATTTTGAGGGCATAAGAATGTCCCAGATATATCAAGGACCCATCCTTGGTGCTTTTGACAGGATAGAAATAGGCTATCTCATCTCCATGTTCTGTCTAACCATAAGACATTGATAGGAATTCCCTAGCCTCCTGCATACAGTGATGGCTACTAAATTCTATGCTTAGAATGAAAAAAACATGGTCCTACATGGGACAGACAATGGGTCAGCTTCAGCCTGGGAAGAGCTGCTCCCTGCTCTCTTTTCAGCCTGGAGAGGGACAGATCACACAGCTCAACTTCTGGAAGGGCAGGAGTCCCTTGTGATATTCTTTAGTCAGGGACTATGATGAGGCCTGGGAGGTATGGGGTGGGACTCAGAGAATTTCTATACTGATGACACAGGAAGCCTTTGGATGTGGTGGGACAGGATCCTTTAAACCCCCAAAGCTGAAGCAAATAAGGAGACAGAGCTGACAGTGAAATCAGGTCCCATGCCATGAGCATGTCCCAAACATGCAAGGATCCCAGTCTTAGTGTTACTCAGGACATGGGCCTAGACAACAGTCTCTAACATCTTGTCACCAGCAGGAACCCCTCACACCCTCAATGAAGCAGTCTGCATAGACCGTAGATGTCCACCAGTCTTGGGAGTCAGACCTGTTCAGATGAGGTCAAGAATCCAGCCTAGAGATGACAAGATCACCTACTCTAGTTTCTGAGAGGTCAGCAGGTTCTCTTGTCCCTTCTAAGATCAGTGGCTGAGACAGAAGGGCAGGGCAGGACTTGAGAGTGTTTTTTTAAGTGACATTACCCAGGATGTCCCTGGAGGTGGACAACAAGAAACTCAGAGGCAAGCGTGGGGTCACTGAAAAGTTGTCTGTACCTGAGAGTCACTCAACTCAGAAACCTTCTTTGTATCCTCAGGACTCAGCTGAGGCCTCTGCACAGATGGGGCTCAGCAGAACCCCATGTTGGAACTAAGTAACTCAGAGGAAATGCCCTCTTTCAGGCCACACTGGTCTATCTGAAAGTCGATCCAGATCTCTGGGCTTATGGACAGTATGTCACAGATGCATCTCAGCACTCCCTGTGACATGTGCCTTTAGAGTTGAGGACTGTTTCCCTTCTGCCTCCACCTTCCTCTCTTCAGCTAACCTTACTCATGGCCACAGCGGTCCACAGAAATGGAAGCCTCTCTGGAGTGTCCTTGCAGGGGTTTGTGCTGGTGGGATTTGGGGGAGGTGAAGAGACCAAGGCTCTGCTCCTTTCTGTCTTCCTGGCCCTGTACCTAGTGACCGTCCTGGGCAACCTTACCATGATCGTGGTCATCACCCTGGATGCCCGCCTGCACTCCCCCATGTACTTCTTCCTCAAGAACCTGTCCTTTGTTGACCTCTGTTACTCCTCTGCCATTGCCCCCAAAGCCATGGCCAACTTCTATTCCTCCAAAGCCATTGGAGTTGCTGGTTGTGCTGCACAGCTGTTCTTCTTCTCCTTTCTGGGAACAAGTGAGGCTTTGCTTCTTGCTGTGATGGCCTATGACCGCTTCATGGCCATCTGCAGTCCTCTACACTACCCAGTAACCATGTCCCCCATAGTCTGTGCTTGCCTTGTGCTGGCTGCCTACTGTGGAGGTTGCCTCAACTCCATTGTGGAGACCAGCCTCACTTTTCAACTTCCCTTCTGTGGCTCCAATCACATTGACCATTTCTTCTGTGATGTGCCCCCGCTGCTCCAGCTGGCCTGTGCCAACACCTCTGTCAATGAGCTGGTAATGTTTGCCATCTGTGGTTTCATTCTAATGGGGGCAACATTAGTCATCCTGATTTCCTATGGCTACATCACCGTAACCATCCTCAGCATGCACTCAGGATCCAGGAGGCACAAGGTCTTCTCTACCTGCGGCTCCCATTTGACAGCCGTGTCCTTGTTTTATGGAACTGGGATTGCTATATATGGCCAGCCAGGAGGTGTGGCATCTAAAGAGCAAGGCAAGGTGGTCTCCATCTTCTACACTCTGGTCATCCCCATGCTCAACCCCCTTATCTACAGTCTGCGGAACAAGGATGTGAAGGATGCCCTATGGAGGCTGAGACAGAGACAGAAGCATGCAGCCGTGTAAAGGAAGGTATCCTGGGGATGGAACGAAGGGTTGTGTGGAAGACAATCTCATCACTAGGGCACTTTATATGTGTTTTGAATCTTGTTTGCTTGCTTGCTTCTGGGTAGCTTCCTGCATACTTTCTTCCTTCTGGCATTTGTGTGTGACTTCTTCTGTCCCCTTGTATTCCAGGAGTGGCAAAGTCTCTCAGGGTAGACACCACTGTATTAGGACAATTATCTACAAGGATGAGGCTGCTCCTTTGAGGCTGAAATAATCACCTCCTGAGAAACAGTTTTTCCTTCAAACAGCAAGGGGTTTCTTGAACTGTTCTCTAGAACTATGATGGAGACTCCCTGTGATGAGCATGACCAACCACACCACACCGCTTGTCCTCTGTCCCAATTCCCATCCCATTTCAACATAAAACTATTATCCATACCCAACTAATGGACTCAGGTATAGCTGGACCTTGCTATTCACTCTGATCAATGTAGTTATATTAATTGAAGTCCCTCTCTTTGACTTGAGCCATCACTTGACTCTATAAGTGGCATTTGGGACAGGTGGCTAAGCCTAGCCTATTCAGAGCCTGAGCTTGGACCCTGGCCTTCTGCCTTATCTACATACTTGCTATATTATTAGCTAAAGAAAATTTATGCTAATTACATGTGAACTCTCATTTTATGTATCAATTTGAACTAAATAAAAAATTCAAATTTTGGGGAAGACTTTTTTATGTAAACACCAGCTAACACATACCCACAGAGAGCTTCTAGGAACACAGGCACTTATGGTAAACTTCAAGTTGGAATGTTGGTCACAACACTATTGTAACAAAGCTGATTTACCAATATCTGAAGGAACATTGGGACCCAGGCTTTTGTCAGAACACAATGCATTGGCATCATATATTTATTTGGTTCAGTTCATTCTCAAATCTTTGCTGTTGCTGTTGTACAACCTCAGTAAACATCCCTGAGGCTAGATTTTTAAACTGTTGTCTTTGGCATTTGTTTAGTCCCAAGCCAGACTGAAACTAATTCTTGCATTTCTGTGCTTTACTTAGGATGGTCTTGAGACCGCAATGTTGAATAACTGATTTTTTTTAAAAAGAATAATTAGAAGAAAGGGAAAAGAAAAAAAAAAGATGATTAGCCTGACAAGGAGAAATTAAAACTCTGTATTAGAATCACATGGAAATATGCATACAATAAGAATATCAATTTAGAGACACATGCCAACAGCTAAACCAAATGGCATTTTAGGATCACATGAGACACCACCCAAACTTCCCCTGTCCATTTTACCCCTAGTACCAAGAGATAAAGAGTCCCCAAATCCCATCTCTATGCCCAAACTTTCCCAGCCTGTGCATCTCCCATTGCTGACAGGAAAGGAGCCCTCAGACCCTTTGGGGTCTGACCCACCATTGGGCTGACCCACCATTGGGCCCAGACTCTCCTGTCTGCACAATACCAAGCACCAATGTGTAAGAAGTCCCATTTTACTCTCCCCTACACTTACACAGTTCCCCTTGACTCCCCTGATAACAGATAAGCTTCCTCTTGGCCATCAGCTTCAGGCCCACAGTTCCACTCAACCAGCCAATTCCAGATGTTCAACTTCCAGTACAAACCTGAAACAACCCCAAAACCAAAGACAGCATGTGTCCTCCAAAAATGACTAATCCTATAGTAACGGACCCCAGTGAGAATGACCTCATTGGGGGAGAGTCCTGGGAGAGTCCAAAATAAAAAATGATAAATACATTTAAAAAATTCAAAGAAGACATGGCCACACTCCTAGGACAGGAAACCAAAGGGAATAGAGATAAGGGAGTCAATAAAGATATGACAACAGAACTCAATGAAGAGATGGAATTACTGGGGGAAAAAAAGCTCAACTGAAATGGTGGAGAAGTTGTTGCTGATGTTTGGTTGGGGTTTTAGTTTTGTTTTTTTCTGAGAGAGAAAAAACTTGAGATTGAGTGGGTAGTAATGGATGTAAGGATCTAGGAGTTGTGGGAGGAGAAATAATATAACCAAAATATATATTACAAAATGCTAAATAAAATATAAAATAGCTTTTTAAAAACAATTTAAATATAAAAATTTAATCAGATAAATATTCCAAAAGCTAGTTGGCTGAAATAGGCAATCCAGGAAATGAACTCATCCATCCTTCCATGAGCACTTTGAGTACCACCCTGGATCATCCATCCTCCCATGAGCCTTGGTTCATGGATCCTTGGCTCCATCCTTCCATGGAGCCTTGGCAGCACCCTGGATCAAGATATATTGTTTTATCAAAACAAGGGGACATGGTCAGGATGCCAAAACTGAGGCAAGAGTTTGCTGTGATCCTAAGCTGTTCCTCGAGGAGCCTTGGGGGAGACTGTCCAATATGGGGAACACATAGGGAACAAGTAGGGGTTTCCTGCATGCTGGGTTTAGATAGTTCCATTGCCATCATAGGAGTCATAGCAGAACCTAGTTAACCCAAGAACTTGATATAGTCACAGTCAGAGTGTTTCATTAGGAAAACACTTTTCAGAAACAGAAATGCAAACATCTGAGATGCAGGAACACAGGTGCACCATTGAGAGGTATAGATGTGTTCACGAAGCACAAGTTCACCTTGTCTACCAGATGTGTCATATGAAGATGGTGGAGAACAACTTTTTTTAGTGATGAGAAACCTAGGCCTCTATGTGCCATAGTGAGACAGACTCCATGTTTCTGGAGGGAAACAGTGTGTCTGTTGCTAACTGTTATATAACATAGGATGCTACTCATAGTGCGCTAATGGCAGAAACAGAGCAGAGGCACATTTGACCCATTCTTGATGCATTCCAGGCCAGGATTGAAAGTATAATGCTGGACTGTCTGTTCCTAGAGGAACAAGCAGACAGTTTCCTTGTCAGCCACAAAGAGAAGCATCAAACCCAGGCATCGATCAAGCAGTGACTTGAGAAGAACACTCTAAGGACATTAGCAAGGGTGTTCTCAGAACGATTCAAGCTTTTCAGAAGATAAGGCCAATAGTTAACATATAGGACCTCATGAAATTAAAAGCCGCAAATAAGGCAAAACAAAACAAAACTTCTGTACACCAAAGGACACAGTTGATTAAATGAATAGACAAACATAGAATTGTATTCTTGTTAAACCATGACAGAGGATTTAGCTAGAATAGAACAAAAACAAGCAAAACAAAACATAGAACCTAAGACATTCTCCAAGTAGATAGTTGAAGTGGAAACTTCTGGTTTGTTTGGAAATTCAGTTATGTTGAAAAGGCCAAAGTACCAGGATAGACTACACCTTGCTCTCCAAATTCCATTTTAAGTTGCTTGTCTCCAGAATAACATGGCCCTACCCTTGGGCTCTGGGAAAGAGACCACAAAGTGTTCTTAGCAGGTGAAAGTAGACATAACAGCTGTGCCCAGAACAAGAGACCCCTAAGAGACCACCAGGGACCACAACTCACAATAACAGGATAAACTGGTCATGATAATAGGATGAGCTATGAAAGCATGAGTTGTTTCCAGGTTGCGATGCCCCTTATAGATGTGTGGTGTCTCCTTGTGGTGTGAATGGATGCTATGCACTATCAGTTTAAAGGCCAACATTCCTTTACCCAATTACCCAATCATGTGATGCCAAGGCTTGAAAGTCCCTGTTTGCAGTTTTTTCCCTAATCCCCAGGTCACTTTCCTAACCTGTTGTATCAGAAAGGTTTGTGACCCAAGTCCAAACTCCAATAAAGACCCTCGTGTGCTTATATTGGAGTTGTGGTCCCTGGTGGTCTCTTAGGGGTCTCTTGTTCTGGGCATAACAGTGTCAAATGATGTTTTGCTGGGGCACACAGGTGGAAGGATGTTTTCCTAAAGCAGACACAGGTAAAAGGATGTTTTAACATAACAAACTCGTGAAAGGGCCGAGGATGAGGGAGTATAATATGACCCCACAGAGAGTGGGAGGCAAGCACTAAACATTGGCTTGGTTTGTCCCCCTTTGCTCTTCCTCACTAACAACACACATAGCATTATTGAGCTGAAGTTGTGGTGATGCCACCATTGAGAGAAATTCATCCAAGAACTGTTCGTGAGGTTCCTGCAGCAGCTTGCCACTTCTGCGGCCTTGCCTCCAGCCTGTTGGCAAGCCTTGTGGTTTCTTCAGGTTGGACTGCAGGTGCTGGTTCATGCGTGGTGTCTGCTTGTAGCTGCTGATTCCTGTGTGCTGTCTGCCTGCCTAAAGGTCTGATCCGCAGCTGCGGGGTTGGATTTGGTGTTTGCTGCAGGGCTGAACTGCTAACAAAGAAGATCGAGCTCACCCCCAAAGAACAATGGCTAAACAGGTCCACTTCCCCCAGATCCTAATAACTGTTTTCTTCCACTGCCTCTGCTGGGTGGTGGGTAAGAGGGGAGGTTGAATGAGGTTGAATGCTTATTAAAGTAGGTTGCAAAAACTTTATGCCTCCAGATAGTTCCACACTCATGTACATACAGGAAGCACTAATTGGATTCAGTGAATGAGAGAGACAGACAGACAGAGAGAGAGAGAGAGAGAGAGAGAGAGAGAAGAGAGAGAGAGAGAGAGGGGGGGAGGGAGGGAGAGAGAGAAAGAGAGAGGGAGAGAGGGAGAGAGGGAGAGAGAGGCATAAAATTGGGAAGTGGATAGGGGAGCAGTTGAAGTATAGATTTGATCAAAACACATTATATTCATGTATGAAATTCCCAAAATAAAAAGAAGGAAATATGTTTCCACAAAATCAAATCACCCAATTAATAAATGAGAGAAACAGACATTTCTCAAAATATGAAACACGAATGACCAATAAATGTTCAACTTCACTAGCCATCAGAGAGATGTGAACATCAGGACAACAGGGAAGGGGTTAGAGAGGGTTTAGAAGTTAAAACCACTTAGCACTCTTGCAGAGGAACTAGAACATACATGCAGCTCACAGTTATCTGTTATGCTAGTCCCTGCAGTTTTAACACCCTCTTCCAGCTGCCAAGGGCACTGCACACATGTGGTGTCCACATAAACATGCATACATGCAGGAAAATGCACATAAAATAAAAAATAAATCTTAACAGATTGTGGCACACGCCTTTGACCCCATCCTTTGGGAGGCAGAGGCTGTCAGATCCCTGAGTTAAGGCCAGCCTGGTCTACAGAGCGAACTCTAGGAGAGCCAGGGCTACACGGAGCAACCGTATCTTGAAAACCCAAATAAGTAAATCTTAAAAAACCACACACACACACATACACACACACACACACACACACACACACACACACACACACACACACACACACACACACACACACACACACACACACTAAAATTCAATCTTACCTCAGATCATGATAATTTTGTTAATAAAAAGGAAATTGTCTTGATGGGAACCATTAAAACAATAAATAAAAACCAGTAAATGCTGGTGAGGATGTGGATCTGAGGAAACTCTACACACTGCTGGTGGGAGTGTAAACTAGTCAATTCAGTAGGGAAGTCAGTTGGGAGGGTTCTCAATAGATCTTCCCTATGGTCCAGATGAAGCTCTTCTGAGGACTCCGAACTAGCACATCATAGAGACACTTGCACATCACCATTTACGGTAGCACCATGTATAATAGCTGAGTCATACAACCAACCTAGGTGTCCAGCAACAGGGGAGTGGATGACAAAAACGCAGCGTGCACACACAATGGGATTTTGCCAATCATAAGAGGAATCGTGCTATTTCATCTGCTAGAAAATGGATAGAACTAGAGCTAGTCATATTAAGTGATCTAAGACAAGTGCTGTGTTTGCTCTTACCTGTGGATTCCAGATCTTACGTAGATAAGTAAACCCTTTATGTACCTATGCCATGAGAGTAGAAGTAAAACTGGGGGAACAGGAAGCAACACCAAGGGAGTGAGCTAAGAAAACAGTGGGTATGAGGGTAAGAGCGAGAAGCTGTTCAACGCTTGTGTGTCTCTTGAAAATTAAATTATTTAAAAAAAAATAAGATGTGAGTACTGACTGATATGTTATCAGGAAAAGTGTCAAATCCAGGACTGGTGAGTACTCTGACTCAAGTGTATGAAGACACCAACCAGAGCCACAGGCATGCGGTCACCCAAGGGCCACATGGCCAACCCCTGGGGAAAGCAAAGGCTCACTGCGGTCCAGGAGAAGCCCTTTCCCTTAGTGTGGATAGCTGCTATTACTACTGGCTTGGATTCTGAATTCCTGTAAGCAGGAATTGTGTTGCTTAAAGGAACTGAATTCTTTCGGCAGATGGGAACAGCAGAGGAGGGCTTGTGGTTAGGGGTGGGGGTGAAGTGGGAACTATACCACCTGGGGGACTGTCCTAATGAGGGGCATTGGTCTTTCTGAGATGACTCGGGTATAATCCTGATGGTTCTTCCCCAAGTCTCTGAGGACCACAGCTTCCTGACAATAGACCAAGAGAGGATGCTATGAAAAAGAGATTAGCTGGAGCCAATGCGGTGCCTCTGGAGCTCAGAGGCAGGGTGAAGTTCCAGCCACAACAGAGAGTGGTGTCCTTGTAATTGGACACTGGGGGCCAAGAGTCCCAGCCCTGCTAGATTCAGAAAATCCTCTGAAGCAAGGTGAACCCAACACACACTGCTTGTCTGAGAGGGAACAGAGAAGAACGAAGGCAAGGGAAGACAGGAGTCTTCTGTCTTCACAGGGCCCAGAGCCTGAGACAGCAAAGACATTCACACCAGACCCTCACAGACACCCAGGTGCCCACCTCTGTCCACAGTCACCTCATTCCACCACCAAGAAAGCTGTAAATCACCTTATGAACAGGAACCACTGATGCTCATCTTCACAAAAGACCAGGCTTGCCAGCCTGAGAATGCCGGGAAAGAGCTGTTGGCTGTGTGACCTTGCGGCAAGCCAGACTCTCAACTAGTTATGGTAAGTGTGTCACCTGTCAGGACTGAAAATATAGGTGAGTTGGTGACTAGAGTGTAGTGGGGTCAACATTCAGTAGGAAGGGATAGATTGTCATAGTGGTAGTAATGTTCCTGTTCTGAATAGCCCCGGTCATCACCCAGTTCAGAGCTAGTAGTACTGGAGTCTCCACCCTGGGCTCAGCTTGTTAAATATAAGCTTCTGACAGTATGTAGAATAAAGCTCTGTATCCAAGCAGTTCACAAGAGGCAGTGATGGTACAGGCTCTGCAGGGGCAGGGCTGAGGTGAGCACAGGCTATCCCTTCATTTCACTGTCACCAGTTGCTCTTCTCACCAATTCTGTGGGCATCCTGTGTCCCTGGAAAACTAGAGAGATCAGGTTTGTCCTTGCTCCAGCAGGAAGCAAAGGCATGGCATGCATATTCTCATCACAATGGACACCTGTGTGGTCAGTCCTGAGACCCCTTCTGGTGGGTATGTCACGAGTCCCATGTACCTAAGATGAAGAGAAAATGACCATTTGTACTTGCACTGGGAAATTGGACTCCATAGTAGATGGTGGACTCAAACAGGATCCTCCAGGATCCATGTCCACACTGTATGTTGTACAAAGAGGATGGCTGTGGTGAGTTTTGCAACAACTGAACCCACCTAGTTCACAGCATCCTTGAGCCCCAAATGATGTCGAGCTGATACCTGCCCCTATCTAGCTAGGTTCCCAACCCCAGAAGCCTCCTGCATCCATCTCGGGGACCCACAGAGTGGTGACCCCTGGCCAGTCCCAAAAGATTACTTCTTCCCTACTGCAGTGGTCCCTAGGATGAAGAGGAAGTGACTGGGAATAGATCGCAGGCATAAGACAGAGGTTAGCTTGTCTGCTTTTCCAATTGGAAGTGTAACCCCCAAAGCTGAAGTGAAATAGGTAGCAGAAATGTCAGAACGATCAAGTTGGAAGCCAGTATGCATGGATACCAATCTCATTGTTTCTGAGGACATCGGCTTAGGCCACCCACCCATCACATATAGATGTAGACTGGCAGGAAGCCCTAACATCTCAAACAAGCAGAGGCTCTGCATGCTGATTGCATCTATGCACCAGGCCTAAAGGAAGAGCTGGCCAGGGGTGATCAGAGCCCTGCAGGGAAAAAAAGATAAGCCTCGGGTTGGTGTGAGCCATTTTCTTACCCTGATTTCCAGCCTGAAAATGATAAGATGACTCAGTCTGGTTGCTGGGAGGTCAGCAGATCCTCATGTCCATTTTATGGACAGTGAGTAACATAAAAGGGTAGGGTAGGGTTCAATAGTGGCTCTAAAATGGTGTCACTCAGGAATGTCCTCGGAGGATGGATAGCAACCAACCCAGAGGCAGCTGTAGGGATGCTGAAGGCTGGACCTAAGAGCCACTTGGCTCAGGAAGCCTCTTTTCACCCTTAGATCACTTCCTATACATACAGGGCTCAGCACAGCCTCATGAACCAAAAGTCAGAGGAAATGTCCACTTTCAGGTCAGACCAGCACAGCAGAACATCTGGTGAACTTTTGCACAGTGGACAACATGGCACCAACAGGTTCCTGCAGGCTGTGGAACATCTGCCAACGCCAATGAGACCTGCTCCCTCTCTCTGCCTCCACCTTCTTCCCTTCAGCTGTCCCTACTCATGGCCACAGTGGTCCATAGAAATGGAAGCCTCTCTGCAGTGTCCTTGCAGGGGTTCGTGCTGGTGGGATTTGGGGGAGGAGCAGAGACCCAGGCCCTGCTCTTTGCTGTCTTCCTGGCTCTGTATGTGGTGACCATTCTCGGCAACCTCACCATGATCGTGGTCATCACCCTGGATGCCCGCCTGCACTCCCCCATGTACTTCTTTCTCAAGAACCTGTCCTTTGTTGACCTCTGTTACTCCTCTGCCATTGCCCCCAATGCCCTGGTCAACTTCCTCTCCACCTCCAAAGTCATCAGCTTTGCAGGATGCGCCACACAGCTCTTCTTTTTCTCCTTGCTGGCTACCACTGAGGCTTTCCTTTTAGCTGTAATGGCCTATGACCGTTTCATGGCCATCTGCAGTCCCCTGAGATACCCTGTGACCATGTGTCCTATGACCTGTGCCCGTCTGGTCCTAGGTACCTACTGTGGAGGCTGCCTGAACTCCATTGTGCAGACCAGCCTCACGTTCCAGCTGCCCTTCTGCAGCTCCAACCATATTGACCACTTCTACTGTGACGTGCCCCCATTGCTCCAGCTGGCCTGTGCCAGCACAGCTCTCAATGAGCTCTTTCTCTTCGGCCTCTGTGGATTCATCATTGTGAGCACCACCTTAGCTGTCTTGGTTTCTTATGGCTACATCACCGTGACCATCTTCAGGATGCACTCAGGATCTGGGCGGCACAAGGTCTTCTCCACCTGTGGCTCTCATATGATGGCTGTGTCTTTGTTTTATGGAACGGTGTTTGTCATGTATGCCCAGCCTGGAGCAGTAGCATCCATGGCCCAGGGCAAGGTGATATCTGTCTTCTACACCCTGGTCATTCCCATGCTCAACCCTCTCATCTATAGTCTGAGGAACAAGGATGTGAAGGACGCCCTGCAGAGGCTGAGACACAGACACAGCCTTGTGAAGAGAGGATGCAAGTAGGGATCAAGTCAGCGTGATGGAAAAAAAACATCCTACAGCCGGGCGGTGGTGGCGCATGCCTTTAATCCCAGCACTTGGGAGGCAGAGGCAGGCGGAT
>NW_022196896.1:118254993-118256342 GCF_008632895.1 Mastomys coucha
AAAAAAAAACATCCTTGGATGATAATAGATGTCTTCATTTTGCCTTTTTTTTCTTTCTATTCTATTTTTCTTTCTTTTCTGCTTTACTGATTCTGGCTTTATCCCTTTCTTCCATTGTTTAATCTATTTACCCATCTACCACATATTTTATGAGTGAAAAATATCATTCAAATACTTACAAAATGTGCATAAGGCATTTTGCTTGCCACAATAAAGCAAATGGTTCATAGTTGGAAATATCATGAATGCCTTTCAGTTTTTCTTTGACAGAAGGCAGAGAATTAAGGCAAGAGTCCTTGAGGCAAGAGTGGAAACCACTGCCAGCATCTCCCAGGGAAGCTACAAGGCAGCAGATTCCTTCTGGCCTATTCACTTTCATTCATCCACAAACCTAATGTCAATGGGTAGGAACATGACCCTGAGCATCCAAGGCTGTGGCCCTTAGAAGCTGTGTACATTGGTCTAGTATAACAATTAGCTAAGAAGGGTACCTCTGCAGACTTCCTCCTGGGTTTACATATTACTGTTTCCTTCCCTACTTCCTCTGCTAATGAATGCTAATTCATTATAATGCTAATGTGATGCTAATTGTGGGGCATCACATGTTGGAAGCATGGGGAGCCCTTACTGCAGCTGGCTCTCAACATACGCATTCAGTGCCCAGCAAGATGAAGCCACAGTTAAGAGTCATGATTCACAGAACCTTTAAAACTTGACTTGGCAGCTTATGACTATATCAAGGGGTCCTTTATTACCAGAGATGTCTCCAAGAAAGGATGAAGTCTCAGTGGCTACAATAAGGTGAGGAGTGGAGGAAGGACCTCCATTTCCTTTTTGCAGATTCTGGGGGTTTTGCTGAGTTAAGGTATTCACATGAGCCTGCACATGAGTCCCAAGTGTGCCTGCCTGTCTGGTTCCCCATCCTCATTCCTCTTCTTCCTGGCTTCTCACTGTGTAGCTTCTGGGTCTCACATCTATCCAATATCACGGGGATCACCAGCCAGCTTGCCTCTCTATTCATGGGGCTGGTCTATGTGCCTGGCCTGTGTGTGTCTGATTCAAGTCTTCATCCCCCTGATATGTATACCCAGGAAAACTTCATGGACTGACCTCCAAGCATCCTTCTTCCCATTTCCCCTCCCCCCAAACCTTGCAGGTCTGCAATGTACTTACTTAGTTATCTACTTTCAGCTTCTAGAGTAAAATGTTATTCCCTGGTTTTATGTTCAGGTGATATTAAAGTCTTCTCTCTTTGAACAGCTCTGGGGCAATACACTCTGTGAGTGGCACACATCTCATGATTAATGATATTCTCTCTCCCTCTCTCTTTCTCTCTCTCTCTCTCTCTC
>NW_022196896.1:118256352-118267467 GCF_008632895.1 Mastomys coucha
TCTCTCTCTCTCTCTCTCTCTCTCTCTCTCTCTCTCTCTCCTCTCTGTCTTCTCTTTCTACATTTCCTTTTCCCTCATGTGTACCACCCACCTCGCCGGCCCAGATGGTCTTAGCAGTAGGGAAAGAGTGACCTACATCCTCCAGTTTTCTGGTCCTCTCCAGTCTTCACTCGTCCTGATGACCACTTGTTATTTCTAACACTGTTCAATATTCCTCTTTTTTCTCTGTTCTCCACTCCCTTCTCATTTGCTCTGTCACATGGTAGCGTCTTCTAACCTCTTACATTTCCACCAAGGAGGTTTTTATTTTCAGATGCTCAGTGCTGCTCTTTAGCAATCTTTCCACCTGGGGTGCCTCTTCCCTCTCTTTCTGTAATTTTGAGAAACTCCTTTTATGTCTAGACTGAAGAGTACATGCCAGGAAGTAACTGATGATCTTGTGTCTGTTTCCTTGCATATAATGTCTTTTTTTCCATTTCTACCTTACAAATTCCACTTTCATATCTTAATTTTGATAAGTTACCAACTTGCAAAATATCCTGATATGGATATTGTAAGTATTGGCCCCTGGAAAAATCTTTATAGCTTCTTGAATTGAGGTGTCATTTTCTGTTCCTCATAAGAAGCTTTGGGTCAATATTTCTTGAAGTAACTTTTCTTTGATTTCTCTTTCTGATCTCCTTCCATGATGTTCCTACTGAGTATATCTGCTCACCTGCTGGTTAACATAGGACTCCCTTCCTCTCTATACTCTTTCTTCCTTCCTTTCTGGTCCATTGACTGGGTAATTTCAACATAAAATTCAATATACACTGTAAGGTATACTATACCTCCAGCTCCCTCTACCTTACCTAGCTTCCAATTCATCTCAGTTCCTGCTTCCACCATGCCTTTCTTGGCCCATCATCTACAATGTCACCAAGAAGATATGTTTAAATAAATATTTTACTATATCATTAATGTTTTCCAATACTAAGTAGGGTATCAGTAGGAATGGATGTGTCAAAGGACTGTGATATATCACTATCTCTTTGAGAAGGTAGTAGGTGAGTTCTTGACAATGGCAATTGCAGCAGAAGTTTCCTTGGACCCCATCAAACTGTACTCTAGAGTGGCATTGCTTCAGAGTCATGCCCTGACTCTCCACCTTCCTACTTCCAGGATGGAAGATAAAACATTCTTAAATTCTATACGGAAATTAAAGTCTCAGATCAAGGAAGAAAGATCTTGTCCAAATTCAATCATTCCTCGGTGATCCCTTCTTGTCCTTAACTTCCAAAGTTTCTTGACCATATTTTTCATAGCACTAGAGTGGCCCAGGTCTAAGTTGGCATGCACACTTATTCATAAAAACAAGAACATGGAGAAAAAAAATGGAGCCTGCAGAAATAAAAACTCTTTGATACTACAGTTAAGAAATTAAAATACTATCAAATGCCTAAGATAGATTACAGCAAGCCAAATTATAATGGACTAAAATTTTTAAACTTACTGAAATTCTAAATGACCTAAATTATATGTGTAACACCCCCATTAAAAAAGTGAAGACTAATGGAGAAAACAGAGACTTTTCTAAAAGTGTCTTAAGAGTAATTTGGAGAAATTTGACCATTTCAGTGAGTGGTAATAGAATAATTTACCCACCAGGGTAAGACTTTGCTCACAGGAACAGTCTTCATTCAGCCATTCTAGAGGAGCTCCTTTGTCCTTCTTTAATTACAGAAATTGAGAATATAGGCAGGAGAGACCCAGAGGGACTTGATGAAGACACAAAAACCAGAAGAGCCAAGCATCAGGATAGGCATCCCTGCATCCCCACAGCTGGCCACCATGATGGCAGCTCACTTCTTTCAAAGCACATCATTTTGTAAATGAGATTGGAAGGTAGTCTATAAGGTCAGGTTTGTGATTGTGGAAGAAGGAAAAGACAGTTGAAAACTGATAGAAGGGTTCACCAGCTGTTTTAACACTCTTGTTTAAGATCTTTCTCAGGAAAGGGTATAAACTCTGTGTAGTCATCTAGTCAATTATAAGAAAAATATTAACTCTCAGCCAGTGGTCAGTGTGAGCCAGATCCCAAGAGACTGAAGTCTTTTTTCTTTTCTCTTTTCTCATGTTCCCTAATTCTCTCTGTCTTTCTACCCTGCTTCACTCCACTTTGGGCTTGTGGTATTTTTATCTTAATTATTTGTGATGGTTCAGGGTCCATTTGCTGAAGCCTCCTCAGGATGAACAGGACCAGAGATCATCTCCCTCTATGGAGCAAAAGACCCTGCCTTCCTATTTAAGGAGCGATGAGGAGTAACATGGGCTGGGCTTGAGGACTAGAGGAAGATTATTACATGGGAATATAGATAGAAAAAAATTATCATTTAACAGTTTGCTAAGTGGTTTACAGTTTAGGTGGTCTGATGTTTCCCAAATGGGTCATTTTCCTAACACATGGTGCCTGAAAACTAACACGATAAAGAGTAGTGATGTTAGACGCTGAAAATGTGACAAGACACAAAAGGACAGCTCGTGAAGGAGGAGGGAAATAGTTGGAGGCCACACTAATTGGTCATACATGACAATAAAAATGCTGTCTAAAAGAAAAACGGGTGGGTCAAAATACAAGTTTATAACTCCTGAGAGATTCAGAAGTACAGCTTATCTCCACATTTAGGAAGTTGAGAGGTATCTGTCTGTCTGTCTGTCTGTCTGTCTGTCTGTGTATTTACTTACTTATTCACTGATAAGAAACCTCAAGATTTTATGACTTGAGTTTACAGGTGTAAGAGCTCTTGGGATGCTCTTGAGTCTGGAGATACCCAGGAGCACCATGTTTTATTCTGGAGACGTGGATTCATAAGGAACATCCATGAAGCTTCACTGCCCAGCCTCTGTTTAAAAGGACCTGAGAAGGGCTCTTCACAGCTACATTTGCCAGGACTTTAGTAACGCATAGTCTCCTGGATGTCTCAAGTGGTTCAACAGAACCTGAGTGACACAAAACAATCCAAAGTCTTCCCTTTCCAATGGCAGAGAGCTGAATGGCCCAAGGCCTGGCATTCAAGTAATACAAAAGCCCAGTAGCTCCACAGACCTGAAACAGATCAAACCCCAAAGCCAAAGCCAAACACTAAATAGTAGGTACTAAAATACATCAAGAAGGTCCCCAGTGGCTCAAGGGATGCAAATCCCAGGGTGCACTGACTGGAGAAACTCAACAAGAGACGAGCTTTCTTGGGAGTCCAGAATGAAGCCCATGCACAAGGTTCTCTGCTTCACCTAACACAAGGAAAGACGCAGCTACACGCTCTGAAGTGGGAAGATAGGAAAAGTCCCTTTAATAAAGTGATTCCATTGCTATGTGGATATTCAGTCTTTCTTCTTCTCTAGCATCAGCTTGATTTCCTGGCCCTGGCTCACCAAAATTGTTATCAGAACTGGGAACATCAAAGTCCGAGTTCTGTCAGCCATAACAGGATAGGCTCAGTCACTTGTTCTGATTAGACCAACTAAAGGCACATTAAATGGGACAGCAGTCAAAGGAGAAGCATTCACCTCTTCTCGGTCAGTGGCTAAGATCAAGTGGAGGAGATGTATTCAACATGGTTATGTTTAAAGGGGCTCAAAGAGATCTGGTGATCTCCCCCAGCCCAAAGCCCATCTCTAGGGTTCTTAGGTGAAGTTTAGGTCTCAATAGAAGGCAGTATGTAAGCACAACTAAGCAGTCTGCTCAAGGTATGGTCCCACCCATCATCAGTGAGACCTCAGGGAAATGGCATTCTGGAAAAGACAAAGCTATGGAGAAAGTAATCAATAGTGGCAGGGAACATGGGGTGAGCAGATGGAGCAAGGGGAGCTCTAGGTCATAGCAATTTTTCTGCATACTGTAATAATGGGTGCATGGAACTGCACATTAGTACAGAGCTATAGAATGTGCAACTCCTGTGGGCTGGGTGACTCTGACATCCAGTGTGATTTCATCTACCACAATGCACATCCCACTCTAATTGAGGCTGCTGCTGGACTCCAGGTGTAGGAAATAAGAACACATGGGGGAACTTCTGTGTTTTCTGTTCAATATTGCTAGACATCTACAAGTGCTATAAAAATTAAGTTTTATCTTTTTTTTAACAATAGAGCAAAATAATTTTTTGGATATTTGAACATATTTGTTTGTTTGGGTTTTTTGATTGAATATTTTTTTATTTACATTTCAAATGTTTTCTCCTTTCCAGGTCTTCCCTTCAGAAACTCCCTATCCCACCCCCACCCCCACCCCCTGCTTCTATGAGGGTATTCCCACACTTACCCACACCCATCCTCCTACCCTGGCATTCCCCTATACTGGGACATCGAACATCCTCAGGCCCAAGGGCCTCTCCTCCCACTGATGTCCAACAAGGCTATCCTCTGCCACATGTGTGGCCAGTGCCATGGGTTAATCCATGTATATTTTTTGGTTGGTGGCCCATTCCCCAGGAGCTCTGGGAGGTCTGGCCTGTTGACACTGTTGCTTCCTCCATGGGGATGCAAACCCCCTCAGTGACTTCAGTGCCTTCTCCAACTCCTCCATTGGGGATCCCCAAGCTCAGTCCAATGATTGGCTGCAAGCTTCCACCTTTGTATATGTCAGGCTCTGGCAGAGCCTCTCAGGAGACAGCCATATCAGGCTTCCATCAGCAAGCACTTCCCAGCATCCACCATAATATCTCGGTTTGGTGGCTGTATATGGGATGGATCTCCAGATGGGGTAGTCTCTGGATGGCCTTTCCTTCAGTCTCTGCTCCACACTTTGTCCCCATATTTTCTCCTGTGAGTATTTTGTTCACCCTTCTAAAAAGGACTGAAGCATCCATATTTTGGTCTTCCTTCTACTTAGGTTTCATATAGTCTGTGATATGAATCTTGGGTATCCCGAACCTTTGAGCTAATATTCACATACCAGTGAACGCATACCATGTGTGTTCCTTTGTGACTGAGTCACCTCACTCAGGATGATACTCTCAGGTTCCATCCATTTGCCTGTGAATTTCATGAACTCATGGTTTTTAATAGCTGAATAGTGCTCCGTTGTGTAAATGTACCACATTTTCTGTATTCATTCCTCTATTGAGGGACATTTGGGTTGTTTCCAGCTTCTGTCTATTATGAACATAGTGGAGCATGTGTCCTTATTACATGTTGGAGCATCTTCTGGGTATATGCCCAGTAGTGGTATTTCTGGGTCCTCGGGTAGTAAGTACTATGTCCAATTTCTAAGGAGCCGCCAGACTGATTTACAGAGGGGTTGTACCAACTTTCAATCCCTCCAGCAGTGGAGAAGTGTTCCTCTTTCTCCACATCCTCGCCAGCATCTGCTGTAACCTGAGTTTTTCTTTCTAGCCATTCTGACTGGTATGAGGTGGAATCTCAGGACTGTTTTGATTTGCATTTCCCTGATGACTAAGAATGTTGAACATTTCTTCAGGTGCCTCTAGGCCATTCTAGTTTCACCAGTTGAGAATTCTCTGTTTAGTTCTGGTCCTCATTTTTTTTTAAATAGGATTAATTGGTTCTCTAAAGTCTAAAAGTTTATCTTACAATGTGGGCTGGTTGCTGTTATTGATGCTGTTGTTTAGTAGAATAATCCACATTTCCAGGTAATGTTGTAGGTTAGAAGTCACGTACGGGTGTGGAGATGAGCACAGTTAAGAGATTCACAAGGAGTAAGACTGTCACACTTCTGGTATAAGCTAGCCCTGCTGTCTCCACAACTAGTGACCAACATCATCTGACTGTTATCCCAGTTTCCTTCTCCCATGACTTAAGAAAGAACACCTATTCCTGCTGCCATGCCTTGTGACCTGAGCAGCAAAGGCACTCTGTGGATCAGCCTTACATGGCTCTTCCAGTGAACTTCCCCAAGAAGCAACATTAGTGAACCTCTATCACAGAGAGAACCCAACAATTATGGCTGCTGTCATGGACTAGACACCCAGGTCAGGATCACCTTAACAACCCTGTGATCAGTGCCAGTGGCCACCACTAAGTGACAGCAAGCATGTCAGAGACAAAAACCTGATGAGTGAAGGTGGAGAGAACACACACCAGGATGAGAACAGTGATGAGAGCCCATGGGTCAGACTGCTGGCCAGAGGAAATTAGTCCCCTCTCCCACCACTGCTGGTTAGAGTGACAACACAGCTCTATGCTCTGGAACCTGACATTATGCCACACACAAAGGTACTCAAGTTGACTTTTCCACACCTTCCAGAATACAACTTATGGTGAATGCTGGTTTGGAAAGCTTGGTCCCTTCACAGGACACTAGACTGTGTACTGCTTGGGAGGCAGGCGGACCTAGCCAGGAAACTGTAGCAGGAAGAAATCTATGTTTATGGAAGTCCTTATTTGAAATGGCACAAGATTAATATATGTAAACTGCTGAGCCCAGTGGACCATTCACCCATGTGTGCAGTTTGGCAGATGGTTGACATGGTGGTCCTCCCACCTTCCCATGCAGGCTGGTAGATGGGTGACATGGTGGTCCTCCCACCTTCCCATGCAGGCTGATAGATGGGTGACATGGTGCTCCTTTTGGTCGCATGTGCAGACTGTCAGATAACATACCAAGTAGGGAGAAATCATATCATCCTCAGAAAATTTCAGACCTTTTATTATGTCTTCCATTCCAGGTTAGTGCTCTCTTGCATTTTTATGTACTTACAGAACCTTTAGTTCATCATATTCTGGTTTTAGTTGACTTTTGTTCTTATTTACAGTTGTATTTATTGACTATCCATCACTGTGCTCTATTTGCTCTCTCACCAGCAGACCATCATGACTGCACAACTGCCCCTTACCTTGCTATGCTGTCTTTTTTGTTGTTGTTGTTTTGTTTTTTTGTTTTTTCTAAACAAGGTTTCTCTGTATAGCCCTGGCTGTCCTGGAACTCACTCTGTAGACCAGGCTGGCCTTAAACTCAGAAATCTGCCTGCCCCTGCCTTCCAAGTGCTGGGATTAAAGGTGTGTGCCACCACTGCCCAGCTGCTATACTGTCTTTATGGTACTTCTGCCTCAGTGACCTCTACACAACCCCTCTTACCTCCACCACTCATGCTCTCCCACTCAGTTACATGCCCAGCCCTCTTTCTTCCTTCCCCTACCTCTTCCTTCTTTTACTACTTAAATACTGAGACTCTTGGCTCTAGAATCTATAAGTTATGACTTCCCCAAGCACTATCCTGACACAACCATTTCTGAACCTTCAGAGGAAGCCAAGTGTTATGCACAGTGTTCTCCTAAAGCTACAGAGTTGGAACTGCTGGTAAAGTAATGGAGTGCACGACTGTGTGTCCCAAAATACCTTCAGAAAATTTAATTCATACTTAAAAGCCTCTAGAAGGGCTAATAAGAAACAAAACACAACTAAAACAACTCAAGTGTAAAGCCTACTATAGGGGAAGAGGTATGAAATACTACTACTTTCCAGACTTGATATAGCTGCTATTCTCATGAACTCACAAAACGGTGTGCCTGTATGCACAGACCTAGGCCATTCATCACTGAATATTGGATAAAAACGTGTTTACAAGGCTCCACCACTCCCCTAGGAGATATTGGCTATTAATGGATGAGGAGGTGGTAGGTAATAATCAACAATGGTGTAGCCATGAGTAAGTTGCCCTTGATCAAGTCAATAACCCAGCCCACCATGCTCATGCAAGCCAGTCAAATAGAAGTCAGTGGAATGCATGCACACACACACAACATGGAACACATGCACACACACACATAACAATAATGGGAGAAGAGGCCTTGTGGGGAAGAAAGGATTCAGAGGAAGTAGCAGGAGGTGAGAGAAGATAATGGAGGAACATGGTGGATGCGTCAAACCCAGGCATTGACCAAGCTATCTCCCATGAAGTGTGATCAAGGATGGTATCAAGTCAAGAATGAGTAAGTATTGTGCTCCATCCACATAAAGACAGCAAGTGAAGTCTGCAGGGATGAAGCATGGTTAGGAGGCATAGCTAAGTACCAAGAGAGCAAAGGACCACTGACCAAAGATAAGAGCTATTGATTTAGTGTAGACCAGACTTACAGGCTTGAATTTTTAATCACTTGAAATGGGAAGCCTTGATGCCCTTATCAGATAACGACTTTAATGAAAGACACTGGGCAAAATTTCTCTGAATCACCTACCAAACTCCTGTTAGGGCCTTCTGAAGTCCCCGAGGACCACAATCTTCCTGCCAAATCACCGGGAGAGAAAGGCTATGAGGATGATATTGTCCAGAGCCAGTTTATACCTCTAGAGACTAGAGTGTTTGAGGCCTGTATGCCAGAGAAGATATTGTCTCCTTAATTGGCCACTGGAGATTTCCAGTCCCAACTCTACCATCCACAGTACACTCCCCCCAAAAAGAAGCCAAGTAATGATGCCCAAACCCTGCCCTGATAACAGGTATGGGAGAGGAAAGAAGGCCAGGAAAGCCAGACCTCACATCTCACAAGACACAGAACCTGTTTCATACAAGATTTGCATACACAGTCTCACAAGGAGCAGATCTACACCTCTGCTCATACCAACCTCATTCTATTGTCAAGAAAGCCATAGCTAACCTCAGAAGGGAAAAGGAAGCCTGGTGTCTATATCCAGCACAGACCAGTCTCAGTAGCATGGGGGTCCTTTGCTCCCTTGGTGCTTAGCTATGCCTCCTAACCATGCTTCATCCCTGCAGACCTCAGAGCATGCGTGAGAGCTATCTGACTTTGGGTGAGTCCTGGGTCTCACCTAGATAAGGTAAGGTCAGTGTGTTGCTTGTGAAGGATGCTGAATGGAGGATACACACAGGGGACTTGAGGGTGGTGGGTTCAGCAATAATTGTGAACTTATCTCTGGAGACGAAGCTATTCTATTGTGTGGCCAAGACTCACATTATTCCCAGTCAGGGCTAGCTGTGCTGGGAGGATGCACCCAGGGTATATCATCTCGACCACCAATTCCAATTCTGCAGCCAACTAGGCAGAATCTCTGAATCCATCAAAGGACAGTGATGCCGCTTGCTTAGGAGGGACAAGGCTGAGATGGGTACAGGCTGCCCTTTCACAGTCCCTGTAACCCAAATCTCCAACAGCAGAGTCGTCCATGGCCCCCTTCCTCTTCCACTTATGTCTCTAGATGGATTGCATCCTCGGCAAGATGGAGATATGATGCTTGTTCTTGCTCCAGCAGGAAGCCTAGCACCAGCTGTGGTGTGGACCTATCTCTACCCAGCACACTGAACTCATAGTAAACCTATGTGGTAAGTACCTATGTCCATGTCCGTTGCATCAGGAGTGAGCACAAAGCTTCACGCATACCTTTGAGCATGCAATGAGAAAGTTATGAAGGGATTTGATGCAGTCCTCCAGATTCCATACCCTCACTGTATGCCCTGTATGGTGGACATTGCAACAACTGAGTCCGTACAGCTCAGGGACTTCCTAGGGATCCCAGAATGATATATCCCTCTCTAGCCAGGATCCTAACTCCATCAGCCCCCTGGAAAAAAATTTCATCCTGGAAAAAACAGTAACAATCACAACTAGCCTCACAGGACAGTTGTATGTATTCCTGACTGTGCACATAATAATAAGAGAAAGTGTCCATAAATGGCCAAAAGATACTGGCCCAGCTTCTTTCTCATTCTCAATGGGAAAGAGTAAGACCTTATGAACCCCACCCAAAGCTAATGTTATAGCAGGGAATAGAGATGGCAATAACATCAGGTTAGAGGCCATCTGCATGTCCCAAACATGTCTGAGCCCTAGTCTTGGTGCTTCTGAGAACATGAGGCTGCCCCATCACTGATCTCCAACATCTGGACAGTAGCAGCAGCAACCCCACACGTCAAGCACGCAGAGTCTGCAAACTGACCGCCCCTACACACTGGAGCTACAGCTGCCGAGGTGAAGTCAGAGTTCTGTGGGTGACACGGAGGCTCAGACTCAGTGTGGGAAGAGTGGTTTCCTGCTCTGATTCCATCCTACAGGGGAGAGAACCACCCAGGCAATGTTCATGGACATGATTTGTTAATCAGTAAGAAAAATAACACAGTTTAGGGGTGGTAATTGCTGGGGGTACAGTTAGTGAACTCAGGAGACAACTTCATCAATGGAACTGCTAGGAAGTGACAAGGCAGGGCCCAGAGGCAGTCACAGGATTACTGAATGGCTGCCTGTACTCTGAGAATCACTAGGGTCTAGAAGCTCCTTCATATCCTAGAGCACAGCCCATGCTTCTTCACAGGGAAAGCTCAGAAAAAAATCTCATTAATTAAGTAAGTCTGAGGAAATGTTTCCTTTCAGGTCATGTAAGCACATCTGGAAGGAGATCAGAGCAGCTAGTGAACTTCTGCCCAGTGGACAGCATGTCACCAGCAGGTTCCTGGAGTGTGTGGAACATGAGACTGCACCAGTGAGATATGCTCCCCCTCTCTGCCTGCATCTCCCTCTCTGCGTCTGACACTCATGGCCACAGCAGTCCACAGAAATGGAAGCCTCTCCACAGGGTCCTTGCAGGGCTTTGTGCTGATGGGATTTGGGGGAAGCACAGAGACCCAGGCCCTGCTCTTTGCTATCTTCTTGGTCCTGTATGTGATGACTGTCCTGGGCAACCTCACCATGATCATGGTCATCACCCTGGATGCCCGCCTGCACTCCCCAATGTACTTCTTCCTCAAGAACCTGTCCTTTGTTGACCTCTGCCTCTCTTCTGTCATTATCCCTAATGCCCTGGCCAACATCTTCTCTTCTTCTAAGACCATCAGCTTTGCAGGATGTGCTACTCAGTTCTTCTTCTTCTCCTTGTTGGCTGCCACCGAGGCTGTGCTCTTAGCTGTGATGGCCTACGACCGTTTCATGGCCATCTGCAGTCCCCTGAGGTACCCTGTGACCATGTGCCCTATGACTTGTGCCCGTCTGGTCCTGGGCACCTTCTGTGTGGCTTGCCTAAACTCCATTGTGCAGACCAGCCTCACATTCCAGCTGCCTTTCTGCAGTTCCAACTACATTGATTATTTCTTTTGTGACGTGCCCCCACTGCTCCAGCTGGCCTGTGCCAACACAGCTCTCAATGAGCTTGTCATGTTTGGCATCTGT
>NW_022196896.1:118279135-118291625 GCF_008632895.1 Mastomys coucha
GCCCTGGCCAACATCTTCTCTTCTTCTAAGACCATCAGCTTTGCAGGATGTGCTACTCAGTTCTTCTTTTTCTCCTTCTTAGCTTCCACCGAGGCTGTGCTCTTAGCTGTGATGGCCTATGACCGTTTCATGGCCATCTGCAGTCCCCTGAGGTACCCTGTGACCATGTGCCCTATGACCTGTGTCTGTCTGGTCCTGGGCACTTTCTGTGCAGGCTGCCTGAACTCCATTGTGCAGACCAGCCTCACATTCCAGCTGCCCTTCTGCAGTTCCAACTACATTGATTATTTCTTCTGTGATATGCCCCCACTGCTCCAGCTGGCCTGTGCCAACACAGCTCTCAATGAGCTTGTCATGTTTGGCATCTGTGGGTTCATCATTGTGTGTGCTGTGTTTGTGGTCATCATCTCTTATGGTTACATCACAGTGACCATCCTGAGGATGCGCTCAGGGTCAGGGAGACACAAGCTCTTCTCCACCTGTGGCTCTCACATGACAGCTGTGTCCTTGTTTTATGGAACTGGCTTTGCTATATATGGCCAGCCAGGAGGTGTGGCATCCATGGACCAAGGCAAGGTGGTCTCCACAATCTACACCCTGATCATCCCCATGCTCAACCCCCTCATCTACAGTCTGCGCAACAAGGATGTGAAGGATGCCCTCAGGAGGCTGGGACACAGACACAGTCTAGTGAAGGAGAGTGGCTAGTGACATCATCAGGAGCTATGCTAGGGTCACAGAAGGGAAGGATCCTTGGGAAACTAAAGGATCTTATTTTGTTTCTATGCCTACCCATCCTGTTGATTTTGTTTCTGATTTTCTGCCTTCCTGGCTTCTTTCCATCTATCCCTTCAGCTATCCATTCTTTCATATATCCATCAACACACCCATCTGTTCACCACTGACCCTGGCTTTCTTGCATGTATATCATTAGCCAGGTGTACTGGACGGTTTTGTGTGTCATCTTGACACAAGTTGAAGTTATCACAGAGAAAGGAGCCTCCCTTGAGGAAATGCCTCCATGAGATCTAGCTGTAAGGCATTTTCTCAATTAGTGATCAAGTCAGGAGGTCCCATTGGGGTTGGTGCCATCCCTGGGCTGGTAGTCTTAGGTTCTATAAGAAAGCAAGCTGAGCAAACCACTCACTAAGGAACATCCCTCCTTGGCCTCTGCATCAGCTCCTGCTTCCTGACCAGCTTGAGTTCCAGTACTGACTTCCTTTGGTGATGAACAGCAATTTGAAAGTATAAGCTTAAAAAACCCTTTTCTCCTCAACTTGCCTCTTGGTCATGCTGTTTATGCAGAAATAGAAACCCTGACTAAGGCAAATTGGTACCAGTATAGTAGGATATTCCTGTGACAACCTGACCATATTTGGGGGACGGCTGTGGAAGGACTTTGGAACTTTGGACTAGAAGAGCCATTGGGTGTTAAGAGCTCTGTGAGATGTTCTATAGGAGCTTGGAAGATAATGTTGAGAACAGTGCAGTAGATGGAAACCTGGCTTATGAAATTTCAAAGGAATGCTTAAAGACTGTTCTCAGAGGCTGTTGCTTTTATGATTGTAAAGATTCTGTGGGTTTGGTTAGCTGGGGCTGAAGAAGCAGCTGTGTTTAACAAGATATCAGAACTACTAAAAGTAAAACTTTATGTTACTGGGACAATTGATGCTGGTTAGCTGGAGCTAAGATTAGCGGTGATTAAGAAGAGACCAGCATCACTGAGGTGACATCTTCTGGGAGGTGTTTCCTGAGAGCACAAAGAGGCTGTGTTTCAGAGATAGCCAAGGTTGTACCTCATACTGCAGCTGGACTTGGTAATGTGTAAGAGTCACCCAGGTGGTACTGGTTTTGAAGGCATGAAGAGGTCAAGAAGATAAGTTAAGGCTTGGCACTGTGAGAGGCCATGGGAGGCCATTGGTGAAGGTGCAAGCCTCAATTGCAGTTGACAGCATGGGACCGAAGAGGTCATGCAAAGGATTTGAGGCTTGGCTCCATGAAGAGAGCCTATGAATGGCTGTTAGTGAAGCCCAGTTACAGTGGAAGACTCTAGTGTATGGAGATGCCAGTACCATGGGATGATCATGAAGAACAGCAGCATCGGGGGAGTGAATCAACCTGAGCTTAGAGTGCTACAGAGGGCAGAGCTGGAGAAGTGATGACAGCCCTTTGGAGGAGTCCAAAAGATCATGAGTGGATCCTAGACATTGGACACTTAGAGTTTGGTTTTGCTTTTGATTGTGACTGTGCCCTGATATTTTTTCCCTCTTGAAGGAAGAATGTATTTTAATGGATTTTAAGAGACTTTGAATTTTAAAAGATATTTGGATATTTTAAGGGGACTGAAATTTTAATATGTAAAAATTTGTAAAGACTGTGAACTTTTAAAGTTATTTAGATCTTGGGGATGAATAAGAAAGTAAAGGTTGAGGCTTCATGGTGATGTGTTTGTGTGTCAAGTTGACAAGGGGTCAATTATACTGATTAGTTTTGTGTGTCAACTTGACACAAGCTGGAATTATCACAGAGAAAGAAGCCTCCCTTGAAGAAATCCCTCCATGAGATCCAGCTGTAAGGCATTTTTCTCAATTGGTGATTAATGGGGGAGGCCCCTTGTGGGTGGTGCCATCCCTGGGCTGGTAGTCTTGGGTTCTTTAAGAGAGTAAGCTGAGCAAGCCAGGAGAAGCAAGCCAGTAAGGAACATCCCTCCATGGCCTCTGCATCAGCTCCTGCTTCCTGACCTGCTTGATTGAGTTCCAGTCTTGACTTCCTTTGGTGATGAACAGCAATGTGTAAGCTGAATAAACCCTTTCCTTCCCAACTTGCTTCTTGGTCATGATGTTCTGTGCAGGAATAGAAACCCTGACTAAGATACCAGGCATTTACAAAATGTGAATGAGGCACATTTTTTGTCTTCAAACTTTCCATAGTTTGGAGAAGACTGAATCACTTATACTTAGGTTCTGCAGAAGACAGACTTCTATGGCTAAAAGCAGGTTTGAAAACCACTGTCAATATTTCCAAAAAGAAGCTCCATGGCTGTGGATTTTTCCATGAATTGTAGCTGTACCCAAATATTGCTACTCAAATTGACCATGGAGGCTACACTCCTAGCTTCTTGCCCCAATATTCTGGGTTCCCAAATGAAAGACAGCACACACAAGCCTTATATTTTAATATGCCTTAAACAGCTCCATGGGTGGGCCACGTCCAAGCATCCACTTTGCTAATTAACCCACTCCCCTCCGATATTCCTCAGTTATTACTTACTAAAGCCAATATTCCATCTTTACTGCACCAGACCCAGACCTGCAGCCATCTTAGTTCCCCAGCACCTTCATGACAAGTCTCTCTCTGTTTTCTGCAGCTCTCAGATCTGATGTTCCTCCTCCTTCCCTGGCAGACATCTCTCTTCTTCTCCTTCTCCTTCCTTGGTCCCTTGCCTGGGAATCCTAAAGCCCTGCCTCTATCTTCCTGTCCAGCCATTGAACTCCAGAAACTTTATTTATCAATCAAACCCAACTAGGGGCAGGGTCCCTTGGCATCTTACCTGTGGACATGCAGATTCTTGTGCAATTTTGGGGACCAAATCCACAATCATGACTCTACTTTTCTCTCATCACCAAAGTGTGAACTTCTCCTTGGAGCATCCTAGCTCTTAGAAGCTGTGTGTTGACACATCCTTACATTGATCTAGATTAACAATGGGCTAAGGGCTGGTGAGATGGCTCAGTGGGGAAGAGCACCGACTGCTCTTTGGAAGGTCATGAGTTCAAATCCCAGCAACCACATGGTGGCTCACAACCACCCGTAATGAGATCTGATGCCCTCTTCTGGTGCGTCTGAAGACAGCTACAGTGTACTTAACATATAATAAATAAATAAATAAATAAATAAATAAATAAATAAATAAATCTTTAAAAAAAAAAAAGAATGGGCTAAGATCAATAGCTCTGCAGAATTCCTCCTCTGGTTTACAATATTGCTGCTTTTCCACCTTCCTCTGCTCATGAAGCCTCCCTCCTCATGGGGTAGCATAGTGCACTGCTGGAGGTGTGAGGAGCCTAGATACAATAGGCTCCCAGCATATTCCTTCAACCACCAGCCAGAGGTTAGAGATGATGCTACAGTAGGATTCCTGTGCATGGAACTTTCCAAACTTGGCCTGGCACCTGTAACTATAGCAGGGAGTTATTTATCCTCACAGATGTCTCCAAGTAAGGATTAAGCCTTGGTGAACTTTACACTAGCCTGCTTCCCTCTGCTCATGGGACTTGTCTGTGTTACTTCCTGTGTGTCTGATCCCAGTCCCACATCCATGCTGTTCTTGCCTAGGAGACTTAAAGGGAGGGAATTGATCTCTAAGCATGGCTGAAGGCTGAAGGCATCTGCCATTGGGAAGTAGAGAGAAGACAGAGAGGGCCAAGGTGTAAAATCATCCCATTTGCCCTCTCTGGGTACCCTGCAGGTCTCCATCGATTCCCTTTAACGATCTAGTCATGGCCTCCAGACCAACCTCATTCCCAGGTTTCAGGTTTAACTGGTCAACATCTTCATTTCTTTGAGCAGTGCTGGAATGTTTTGTGAGTGACATGTATCTCAATTTTAGTGATATTATCTCCCCCACCATCCTCTTTTCCTCTGTTTGCTTCTGTCCTCCATCACACTATCTCTTCTGCCTCTCTGCCATCTTAATTGGTTTTTAGCAATGAAGAGGAAAAAACCCAGGTGATGTCGTCCTCAAAGTTAGAACTCAATACTAGAATAGAAGAGTTGGTCGTGTCTTATTGCTCACCCTTACTCAAGTGCAAACTCATCTTCACCTTGTAGATGTTAGTGGTGCAAAAAGTGAAGAATCAGTTTCCAGAAGTCCTGGCAGAGGACTACTACTTAGTCAGAAGCCAGTTTGACTCGAGGAGGTATGCAAAGTCTATCCTGAACAGTGTAGAGGAGAAAGATTCAGGAAATCACCAGCACTCCATCTGTACACAAGCTGTATTAAGGTGCTGTGAGCACCACCAACCAAGAGTATCAGGGCTTGGGGTTGATCTGTTGTCATATTGGAGACTTTTTCTTCTGCTGTAAGCAGAGCACCTAATGTTCTCTCACCGGACATGGGAGGCTAGTCATGAGACATGACCTCAAATCCAGACACCCCTACCCTCACAGTTGACTGCAGCTGCATGTGGTCTTGTACCAGGGTGGCTGGACAGTGTACTGGGGTAGGGGGTGTTTTACAGAGATGCTAGGGACTCAAAGTCAGGTCTCATGCTTTCCCAAAAAGCATTTTACCCACATAGAAACCCCTAGTTTCTTTTTTGTTGTTGTTGTTGTGACATGAAGTACCTGATCAAAACGACTCAGGGCTTATTTTGGCTTACAGTTAGGAGGTGCATAGTCCATCAGGGCAGAGAAAGAACATCAGCAGGGATGTATGCAGTAGATCACACGGTGTCTGCACTTGGGACATAGAGAGCAGACAGAAACCAGTCAGGGCTTAAAATCTCAAGCTCTTCCCATAGTGACCCACTTCTAGTGAGGCTACGCATCCTAAACCTTCAATATTGTCTCCAGCTGGAGGCCAAGTGCATGAGCCTGTGTATGTCACATTCAAAACCACTCAACCCTCTAAGGAACCCTCCATTCCCATAAGCACAGGACTCAACAAATCTCACAAGCCATCACACCTTTGGGCACTGTCACAGTGGCATGCAATATCTAAGCATCAGTAGTCTCAGACCATTTTGTCTTTCCTCTTCTGAAATCTGACTGTGGGATTTTACAGTAGCCTACGTTTCCATTCTTGAGCTAAGTTTCTCTACTTCCTAATTTATATCAATGCCGAACTGTGTTATAGGCAAAGATCCGTTTCTGTTTTTCACCATCTGCCTTTAAAATGATCTCAATTATGTAAATGCAGACTAATGGTGAGTTTCTAGAAATAGATGTTAGGTTGTGCAGAGCTTTGCCTTGCCCCGGCGTTTGCTTGTGTATCTAAAAAGATAGGGAAGCAAAGAAAATCAGGAGACATTTTTTTTTTTTAATTAGATGTTTTCTTTATTTACATGTCATACAATATCTCCTTTCCCAGGTTCCCCTCCAAAATAAAATAAAATAAAATAAAATAAAATAAAATAAAATAAAACAACCCCCTGTTCCCACCCCTTCCCCCTGCTCACCACCCCACCCTCTCCTGCTTACTGGCCCTGGCATTCTCCTACACTGGGGCATAGAACCTTCACAGGGCCAAGGTCCTCTCCTCCCATTGATGACCGACTTGGCCATCCTCTGCTATACATATGCTGCTGGAGCCATGATTCCCACCATGTGTACTCTTTGGTTGGTGTCTTAGTCCCTGGGAGCTCTGAGGGCACTAGGTAAGAGACATTTTTGAGGCTCCCTAGTTCTCGCCTGCATAGCCTTGGCCTATCCTACACTGCCACCTACTGGGCACCGACAGCACATCGATGGCTAATTTTTCTCACCTGCGCTGCAGATCACACAAACAAGGACTACCCACTGCTAATTTATTTACTGTGGTTGATAAAGGCATTGTCAGATGCACGTGGCAGCCCAGGCCTTAGCCTTGTGTAGTGAGACCCTGTGGGGTAAAAGTTCATCTGTTTTCACTTTAGATGCTATTGTTTGAGAGAAGGAAATGAAGCGACCATGGAAATACAGTTTCAAAGAGTGTAGCAAATTTCTTGTTAATGTCATAAATAGGAAAAAATTTAAAAGAGTAAATCATTTTTTTTTTTAGAAAAGGAAAGACCTTAAATATTTTTTTGACCAAGAAGCGGAACTTCCCATCGCTGTTTCCCCTTACAATGCCAGGAACAAAGAGAAGTGTGCCTTTATATGCTGTGGGCTCTCCTAAAGGAAACGCATTAACTACATGATACCAATAAAAAAATGTCTCTGGACACAAAGGACATTTCCTTCCTTAGCTAAAGTTACAAAGGATAGCTAGGCAATAAATTGAAGAGTCGTGGTCCCCCTTCTGCAAGATACCATTCAGTTAGGGTCCAGAAGTCGTAGCAAAAATGGGGCTCTAAGAAGGGAAAGTTTGAGGTTGCTATTGTAAAGCTGTGTGGTGGGACCCTCAGAGAGTCTGGTCCAGTTCACTACTCCTGAGACAGAGCTTTGCATGTAGCAAGTAGCGCAGGATGGCGGAGGAGAGCCACGAGAGTCTTGGTTTGCACAGGAAGAAGACGAGAGGTCTCCATCTAAACAAGGCTTAGATCTAAAGTGTGCTGATTAATGTGGTCAGCTCCTGTGGGTCACTCACCACGACCATGCTCTGGACAGCTCTCCTACTTTATCCAAGGCATGACAGTGGCTTAGACCATCCATAGATTCATCCTTCAAGCAATGTGATTGCTCCCATCTGCAAAAGACAGGAACTCTGTGGGAGTCTCTGCCTCCAGCGTGGCTGGCGTGTAGCAGATACTAGGTAGGTCTCCAGCCAGAAAGGGGTGGGTAGTGAAGAGATGAAAGCAACACACACCAGAAAGCAGCTCTGCTATGCGCAGAGCTCAGTCCCAGGTGTGGTGAACTGGACCAGACTCTGACCAGAGAAGCAGCCGGCACAAAACAAAACAAAACAAACCTCACCATCAATACTTCAGAGGATACCAGGTGCCACTAGGATGGGTAATCAGTCAAAGGTGCTTTGTTCAGAGAAAGGGGGGAGGGGGAGGAGGAGGGAGAGGGAGAGAGAGATCCCCTAAAGGTGTTGTTGACATCAGTAGATACAACCCAATGCTGCTGGCTGTGCAGCAAATGTCCTTCTTAGGGACCTCCACTCAGCTGTAACCAGTTCAGGGTGAGCTGTGGTGAAGCAGAGCTGAGTCTGTTAAGAAAAGTGAAACAAGCCCAATGTAGTGACACATGGTTTAATCCTGGCACTTGGGAGGTAGAGGCAGATAGATCTCTGTGAGTTCGAAGCCAGCCTGATCTACATAATGAGTTTCAGAAAAGTATCCTGTCTTGACAAACACTCTGCTCTAGGCCTTCCTAGGTCTCTCTCTCTCTCTCTCTCTCTCTCTCTCTCTCTCTCTCTCTCTCTCTCTCTCTCTCTCTCTCTCTCTCTCTCACACACACACACACACACACACACACACACACACACACATATGTATATATATATATGTGTGTGTGTGTGTGTGTGCGCGCGAGCGCGTGTGTGTTACGTCTTTACTCTGTTTCAAGTCATCTACCAGTTTCCCTATTTTATTCATTTCTGAGAGAGATGTGATAAAGCATTTTAGCTGTGATTTGCGGGTGTTTTCCTTCTTTAATTTTAAGTATTGTTGATATATTTTTTCTCCTATGTATCTTATTGAAAATTATTAATGTACTGGTTACACATCCTTATGTCTACAGAAAATGTATTTTGATCAGAATCCCCCCCCATTGCCCTTACTTCTCCCTCCCATTCCTGTTGATCTCCTTCCTTTTCCTATTCTCATTTCTTTTAGGTTCATTTTTAGGGGTATAAATAAATGGGTTTAATTAGAGTTACTACAGGAGCATGAGTAAGGGGCTATTTACAGGAGCATGGAAAACTTGCCTAAGACTACCACTTAGGACCATCTCTGGCCTTTTCCCCAGCAGTCATTAGCTTGGCCCATAATCTATTAACATAGACATAAATAGTAATTAACTTCTTATAATCTATTAGCATAAACATGAATATTTATAAGGCAAATTGATCTTACATTATTCTTTCCCTTCTCTTAAGGCTTCTTGAGCCTTAGGTGGTGAGAGATGTTCCATTTGGGGGTGAGCCTTCAACAGTTGTTTATTCTCAGCACTTTAACCAGCTATGGGATCTCTGAAATAACCACGGTCCACTGCACATGACCTTAATCCCTACGTAAACAGCTACATCAGAGTTTTCATGACAAAAATTTCAGGCATTTTACTTTCATATTTTCTAAATATTCATAAGAAATGTGTGTCTCTTCTGCACCAATTAGGCTCTTACATCCAACCTGACACAACTCTGGCTCACTGTTGGGTTCTCGGTGGTTTGTGCTTGCTTCTGAGACAGGGTCTCACTAGTAGCTCAAGCTGGATTCGAACATGTGACCCTCTATGTTCAGCTTCCACAGTGAATGATTACCAGCCTAGACCACCATGCATATCCTGGTACTTTGCACCAATCCACACTTTCATTCTATTTACTTGATTATGAAGCCAAATTAAAGTGACTCCAAATGGGTAAAAGAGAGACCGTTTTAGCCCAAGCAAATTCACAATTACAGTGGAGTGAAACACGGACCTGCTCTTGGGTTCTTGCTGACACAAAAAGTAATGATCACTAGAGGGTACTGGTGAGCCAACCTGCCATTTTGAAATGGTCTCTAAAAGAGGTAGATGGAGCCAAATTTTCTCCAGCATTTCCCATAGAACATATGAGGACACGGCAGCCAAAATTAAATGTCTATTCTCCTCTGAGACCCAAAGAAAACACAAAGGTTGTTTCTCAGTGGACAGTAGTTATCTGTGCAGCAAAGATTACCTTCACAGAGCACTATGGCTGCCACTATTTTGGAGCCCTCATTGAATGAATGAAACTGGGCAGTGCTGTCAGGGGCTGTTTCTACACAGAAGATGACAGATATGGGGGCATTTCCTCTGAGAGAAGAGTCTCGTGTCTCCCACAACACAGACCGATCAACGATGCCCATATGATGATAATAACAATAACTGGATTCCAATCAGGCCTTTAGATTCAACTGACAGAGGGCACACAGGATACAGGGGTATTGTAGAGCGTCAGTGGAATGACACTATCAAGTTCAATGCATGGAAAATACTACACATCTACTTTAAAAATAAATGCAACCAACATCCTCCGCTTCTTCATAAACAGTAGCAACAAAATAGTGATAGGAGAGCCCTGCTTAGAAACCATCACAGATCCAAAAGAACAACTTTTGAGCTTGTTTGAATAGCTGCATAAAAAAAAAAATCTCATCATATAATGGGGTCGTAGCATGTGTGGATGCCGAAGGATACTTGATGACATCTGGGAATTATTTTCCAGTAGGGAATAGAAATGCTACTGGGCACCTTTCTAAAAAATAAATGCTTTACATTTTAGAGCTGCACAGAAAATACATATTAATGAAATTATATGATGTCTGCTACTTATTTTGAAGTAATGCAAGGCTCTGGGTGCTGGGGGGAGGAAAGATTCAATAATACTTGCCCGAGCTCACTGAGCTGATTACTATTGAAGTTGAATGAGTGGTACTTAAAGCTCACTATGCTATTCTCATTTTGTGCATATTGTAAATTACCATAATCATCGCTGCCAGAATGTCTCCTTTCATATTTTTTTTTCCTATGGAGGCAAAGAATCACTATGTAGCCCAGGAAGGTGTCAAATGCCTGGTCCGCCTGCCTCTGCTTTCCAAGGGCTGGGACTCCGGTCACTCCTTGTGACTCACACTTGCACACTTCGATGTTGGATGTTCTCCATTCTTTTGCTTCTAAATTGCTCTTTAACCAGTTGATTCTCCATTCTTTCTTGAAAATCAACTCCTCTTACCACTGCCTCTTCTCTGTAGGACCACAGACTTGCTCTGACAGATGTTATGAGCCACGGAGTAGGAGCTGGATCACCCACTCATTTGTTCTATTTTGTGACCAAATTAAAAATGTTGCAAGATGCTAACATGTTAGGAGATCTTATATAAAATATGATTTATGACTCTGCTTCTGATGTTGGTGTTTTAGTCTGTTCCATTGCTGTGATAAATCATTGACCAAAGCCAACCTTGACAGGGCTGTCTCAGCTTGCTTTCTATTTCTGTGATAAATGATCATTACCAGCTTGGCAGAGGAAAGGGTTTATTTGGCTTACTCATCCTGAGTCACAGTTTATTGAGGGAAGCCAAGGCAGGAACTCGAGGCAAAAACCTGGGGTCGAAAACTGAAGCAAACACTATGAAGGAACACTGCTTCATTGGTTTGCTCACCATAACCTTGTTCAGCTTGCTTTCTTACACACCCCCAGGAACCTCTGCCCAAGGGTGCCACTGACCTCAGTGGGAGGAGCTATTCCAGACTTACCAATCAAGAAAAAGGCCCCCAGGGCAAATGGTGAAAGCATTTTCTCAACTGGGGTTTCTTCTCAATTGAGCATAGCTTGTGTCAAGTTGACCATAACAAAACAACAGAACAAAACCACCCAGGACAAAACTCCTAGGCCTGAAGGGCTTGTAACACATGAATACCTAATGAAACATTGGAAAGTCGATTCCAACTCAGAAGCCAACATGGCGAGCAAATGTAGACTGGTATGACAAGAAGTCACTGGTCACTAGGGTACAGGATGACCTTCAGGATGGCCACCACGGCCTAAGCAGACTGCTTTAATATGAGCTTTATTCGCTGAACTATAAAGTTAAAACTGTATGGCCCAGTGAGGCACTTGGGGATGTTCTCAAGGACTGTGGCTTCATGGGCTGGTAGGGCCACCATAGAAAGAAAATTACATATCCTCATAGGAAGTGCTGTTTGAAACCACCATCCTGGCCAGAGTGTTGGATGGAAATACACTAAGCTGTGTTGTACTCCTAGATGTTAAGGATTTAATTTGGCCTGGAGAATTATTAGAAAAAATACACTAGGTCAAGCTGGGAGGGCACAGGACCGATAATAAGAAGACTCAGAGACAAACTTTCAACTTCCCCTTTCCCCACGAAAGAGTTCCATTCATGTGGTTAACACAACAAAAGAAGAAAGAACATTGAGCTCATCCACCTCGACTCCTAATAAATAGTGCTGAGGGGAGCCAAGTGATGCCTTGGAAGGAGTGGGAGGACCCAGTGCTGTGGGCCAGGCTCATCACACATCCTCCTCACATCAACATGGCCTGAGGGAGCTGCAGCAGCAAGGGCTATGTCATGAGGCCATGTCGTCCCTACCCCAGGGGTGACTGCTCTGGTGAGGCAAACGGGGCACAGGGTCTCTCTGAGTTATTTCTGCTGAGGACTGTAGGCTTCCTGCCAACCCACCACAGAAAGTAGCAATGAGGTGTGGTGGCTAAATAAACTCCATTTTATGCTAGGCATCCATTGGTACCCACTGACCATTTGTCTCTAACTCCAGTCCCTAGAAGGTAAGTTCCCCTCTAAGACTGGAGCAGCCAGCCGGGAGGCACGGGCCCCACGAGTCCCAGGGGAGTTGCAGGGCAGCAGGGACAGGATCCTCTCAGCTTCCGAGTGACAGAGGTGGATCAGCGTCCTTCTCTGCCCCTTCCCTGCAAGAGGAGGGCCTACCTCCAGGGAGCACCTTAACCCAGAGACTCGGGTGAGAGCCGCCATTTTCTCTCCGGTGAGTTTCTAAGACCAGAGCAGCCAGCCAAGAGGCAGAGGCCCCATGAATCGCAGGGAACTTGCAGGGTGGCAGGAACAGGACAAGCTCTAGTCAGAGACACTAAGAACATCTAACACCAAAAATCAAGAGATGGCGA
>NW_022196896.1:118292245-118292485 GCF_008632895.1 Mastomys coucha
GTCATATAGACCCTAAGAGAACACAAATGCCAGCCCAGACTACTATACCTAGCAAAACTCTCAATCACAGATGGAAAAACCAAAGTATTCCATGACAAAACCAAATTCACACAATATATTTCCACAAATACAGCCCTTCAAAGAGTAATAAATGGAAAACTCCAACATAAGGAGGGGAACGACATCCCTGAAAAAGCAAAAATGTAATCTTCCAACAAAACTAAAAGAAGATAGACACAT
>NW_022196896.1:118299444-118315022 GCF_008632895.1 Mastomys coucha
AAAGAAAATATCTAAAAAAAAAAAGAAGGTAAGTTTGCAATAACCTGACTCAGCGCCCCCCTCCACCCACTTGTTATGACATGACTAACTGCTCTTTTTTGGGGGATACCCAGATACCCTAAAATTGTTTTGGGTCACTTACCTTGGCGGATCAGACCAATCTCTGCTTACTTGCATAAATATTGAAGATCTTGTGGTTTCCCCCCTTTATTACAAATCTTTCTGTCAACCCCCCTTCTTGTGGCACTCTCAAATTTGGCTCAGAGATTATTCATCCGGCTAGCAGCTAATCAATAAATCTCTTTTAATTACAATTAGATTGAGTCTTCCCAGGGGGTCACAAACTCCATCCATAACAGAGGCAGAGGACACAGAAGGGTTGCAGCCTAGAAGCCCAGGGAATTGGAATCCCAACTGCCAAAGACCAGTGCCTCCCTAATTAGCCACTGGAGGCTACACGTCCCAGTTCTACCAGATGCAGAGAATCTTCTCAAGTAGGATGACCCTGAAGGCAAGCATCTCCTCACATTGCCTAGCTAATGGGGACCAGAGAGGAGGCAAGTCTGGAGTCTCTCTTCAGAAGACCCACATCTAATACAGCCCGATTCTGCACACTGAAGTTTCGCAGGGACCCTGGAGTAGAGTAGCGCTTACTCTACTCCACTGCGCAGAAAGGCAGAAATGATCTGAAAGGAAGACAGGACCAACCAATGTCCTCCTCTCCATGTTCCACAGAGAGCAGGCTCAGCAGTACAGGAGCACTGGGAACTTAGACATTGGCTGTTTGACCTTGGGGTGGACTTGACTCTCACCTAGGAAAGGTAGGTTCAATATGTCACCTGTGAGAAGTAGAAGACCATGTGGGCAGAGAGCGGAAGGATGGGGTGGGCACGGAGTGAACGGTCGGAGCCTGCTTCAGGAAGCTGGCATGTCCTTCCTGACCATCCCTGGCCTTCATACAGGTCAGAGTTAAAGTGTGGCGGGGGGTTGGGGGGGGGACTCTACCCTTGTTCAATTCTGCAAATGGACAGGCTAAATCTAACCAGACCACAGGGAACTATAGCTTTGCTGGATCAGGGTCAGGGCCAAGGAGAGCAGAAGCTGTCCCTCTGTAGACACCGTCAGTCAGCTCTCTCACAGCAGAGCAGCATCCTCGGCCCTTGGCCAGCTGCCATTTCCATGGATTCCAGGATACCCTGTATCCTTGACAAGCTGAGAGGTTGTTATATTTGTCCTTCCTCCAGCAGGAATCAAGGGAAAGCTTTGACATTAACATTCCCTGGCATTTTATACACACTGGGAAGGGAAGTGTGATCCAGCAATGGGAGGGTGTGGGGAATCTCAAAGAACGTGAGGGCAAAGCCAATATACATTTATACCTTTGAACGCGCAGTGGGGTAGTCTCACAGTGCATGGCTGTCTCAGATGGGTTCCTCCAGTCCAGTCCACTTCCGGGACCATTGAAGTAGATACATCATTAGATTCACCCAGCCCAGATCTGTGAGCCACCTGAGCCAGCCCAGGACAATGGAGAAGACACAGATCTCTCGCTAGCCATGCTCCTCAGAAATGCAGCCTCTTGCATCTTCGCTTGTGGGAACTAAGAGAAAAGTGCCAGCCAGCCTCACAGAGGACTCTCCTCATTGTCACTACTATGGTCACTATGAATAAGAAAAAGTGATCATGAATAGCCCAAGGACAGAGCAGGGGCCAGTTTTGTCCCATCTTGTCTAGTTTTCCATGGTAAAGAGTAAAGTCTTATAAACCCCCAAAACTGACGTGGAATGAGGAAAAGAGCTGCCAGTGGGGCTGGAGGTTATTACATATTATATAAATATGTCTGGGCACAGTCCTGCATTCTCAGTATATGCTCCTAGGGTACTCTGACCACAGTCTCCAACACCTAGATATTAGCAGGAACCTCTCACAATCAATCAATCCATCAGTCTCTGCACACACTCTGGGCCAGGCTTGGAGGCAGAGCTATGAAGACGTGCTCAGCATTCTGCAAGCCACAAGACACACAGCTTCAGTTGTAGGGAGGGCTGATCCCTGCTCTGGGTTCAGCCTACTGATGTCAGGATCAGCCAGCACAAGGTGTGAAGGGCAGGAGGCCCTCATAAACCTTCTTTAGTCAGTAACATGACATTTGGGAAATGTAGGGTGAACCTTGGCAGCCAAGGGTACAAAAAGCAGTGTCCTCAGGCAGTAGAGAACAGGCAACCCAGATGTAACACAGGGATGCTAAAAGGCTATCTGTTACCTGAGGGTCACTGGAATCTAGGGGCCTCTTTAAATCCTTAGAGCACAGCTCAGTTCCATTCACAAGGAGAGTTTGCAACAAACTATGTAAACTAGAGGAAAATGTTTCTCTTTCAGGCCATACCAGCCCATCTGGCAGGAGATCAGAGCTTCTCTGTCCACTTCTGTACTGTGGACAGCATGTCACCAACAGGTTCCTGTAGTCTGTGAAACATCTGACTGCACCAGTGAGATCTGTTCCCCCTCTCTGCCTCCAACCCCCTCTCTGCATCTGTCCCCACTCATGGCCACAGCGGTCCACAGAAATGGAAGCCTCTCTGCAGTGTCCCTGCGAGTGTTCGTGCTGGTGGGATTTGGGGGAGGTGCAGAGACCCAGGCCCTGCTCTTTGCTGTCTTTCTTGTCCTATATGTGGTGACCGTCCTGGGCAACCTCACCATGATCGTGGTTATCACCCTGGATGCCCGCCTACACTCCCCCATGTACTTCTTCCTCAAGAACCTGTCCTTTGTTGACCTCTGTTACTCCTCTGTCATTGCCCCCAATGCCCTGGCCAACTTCCTCTCCTCCTCCAAAGTCATCAGCTTTGAGGCTTGTGCCACTCAGTTCTTCTTTTTCTCCTTGTTGGCTACCACTGAGACTTTCCTCTTAGCTGTGATGGCCTATGACCGCTTCATGGCCATCTGCAGTCCCCTAAGATACCCTGTGACCATGTGCCCTGTGACCTGTGCCCGTCTGGTCCTGGGCACCTTCTGTGTGGGCTGCCTGAACTCCATTGTGCAGACCAGCCTCACGTTCCAGCTGCCCTTCTGCAGCTCCAACCGTATTGACCACTTCTACTGTGACGTGCCCCCATTGCTCCAGCTGGCCTGCGCCAGCACAGCTCTCAATGAGCTCTTTCTCTTCGGCCTCTGTGGATTCATCATTGTGAGCACCACCCTAGCTGTCCTGGTTTCCTATGGCTACATCACCGTGACCATTCTCAGGATGCACTCGGGATCTGGGCGGCACAAGGTCTTCTCCACCTGTGGCTCTCATCTGACAGCAGTGTCTTTGTTTTATGGGACTCTATTTGTCATGTATGCACAGCCAGGCGCTCTGACATCCATGGAGCAGGGCAAAGTGGTCTCCATCTTCTACACCCTGGTCATCCCCATGCTCAACCCCCTCATCTATAGTTTGAGGAACAAGGATGTGAAGGATGCCCTGTGGAGGTTAGGACAGAGACACAGCTTTGTGAGGACAGTGAGAGGCTGTCCTGAGATTGGAAGGAATGCTTCTGCGTAGATCACCGAGCAGTGAAAACCAGCCTTTTCTGTCTTCTAAATGGAAACAAAAGTGTGGAACTCATTTACCCATTGACAGTCTTCCTTTAAACTATTTCATGGACACGACATGGACCTAGGGTGAGCTACAAGAATTAGCAAAGCTTACTCTGCATGCAGAGTAAAGGAGTGGAAGGAGTGAGGGCTCCCCGAAGCACTAAGAGCAATGGAGAACGCCAACTGCTTCCAAGTCAAAGCCGGGCTGGCTCTTCTAGCTACCTCCTTCTCTGACCATGTGCTGAGCTTCCTCCCTAGGAGAAAAGCTAGGCATTGTAGTGTCTTGATCAAGTTTGTAAATCAACAAAATGCTTATATGTAATCCCCAATACTATGTCTGGTCTGGTAGCCATTTATGACAGTAACTCAAACTGCCTCTGTCTTCTTTTCAGCCATCTTACACACCACTGCCGAGAGACATTTTAATCCAATAGTTCAAGTCAATGGCCAAGGCATTCTGGGAGAGTGAAGCTGGTGTCAAGAAGGAGTTGGTTGGATAGGACAGATGTATAACTAACAAATGATACCTCTTTTAAGAAAGACCCCTACCCTGCCCACAGAGGACCCAGCTTCTTAAGGTGTTGTGTGAGGAAGCATAGACCTTTATTTCATATGTAAATGCATTTATCCACAGTCTACATTCATAGTGAGGTATACAAATATAAATAAATATAGACTTGGCAGTATGTCAGAGCACACTGTATTGAATCTGTAGCTCAACAAGGTCAATACAGTCAGGTCAAGAGAAAGAATCTGCCTAGATCTCAAGGTGTCTTCCCACACTTCCTGGCATTGCTTAGCAAGGCTTACTCTCATCCTGAAGCTAACACACTTCCTTGCCAAACACTAAGCTGTGAATAGAAGCACATAGCTCTCTGTCTTCTGTGACTAGCTCTTGTTGCTCAATGATGCCCTTCTTGGTTCAATCACAGGACAGGTTTTTATTTTTCTGTACAAGATTATTTTCTTACATTGATTCCATTGCAGATGCTCCTCGGTTTAACAAAAAAAAAAATGCATCATGATAAAACCATCACAGGTTTTAAATGTTTTATTTTGAAACTGCATTAATACTTCTTACTTGGCAAATATTCTGCCACCAATGTCTACTTTATAAAGTTGCAGTTGATCAAAACTACCTAACTAATACAAAGCCTACTTTATAGTAAAATGCTGAGGGTCTCATGTGGTTCAATACTGGACTGAATGTGGAGTGTAACAGTTGGAGCCATGAGCCTTTACATGGTTGTAAAGTTGAACCTTCGTAAGCTCTGGAGCCCATCTGGTATGGTATTAATTTCATAACTTTATTCATTTTCCTGCTGACATGAACACTTAGTTGGCTTCCACTTCTCAGTTTTGAAGATAATTTTGATTAGCTTTATGTCTTTTAAATTTTGATTAGCATACAAAGAAACAGGTTCCATTGTGACATTTTCTTAAATATACACACACACATATATTCATATATATTTTATATATAATGTGTATGAAAGTAAAAAGGGGGCATATATTCTATTTATGCATATACATACACACATAAACACACACAAACACACACACATAAATACACACATATACATGTATATTCCACATATGAGAGAAAGATTGTCATAGTCGTTTCTGAGCCTGGACTACCTGATAACATAATTATCTCCAATTCCATGATGTTCTCTATGAATGTCATGACTTTGTGTTTCTTGACAGTGGAATAGAATTCCATCATGTGTTCCATTGTGTGGTTTTCTTCACTCCTTCATCTGTTGATGGACATCAGGCTGGTGCCATACCTTGGCTATTATGAATAGTTCAGCAATAAACATGGTTGCCCAAGTACCTCACTGGTACACTGACTTAGAGCCTGTTGATTATTTACCCATGAGTGATAGATCTGGTCATGTGATGCTTCTGTTTGGTATTTCAGGAAGCCCCATGCTGGCCCTACAATGGCTGCACCAGCAGTGGATAAGGGGTCCACTCTCCCTCCATCTTCCCAGATTTTGTTTTCTTGATTACAGCCATCTGGACAGGGATGAGATGAAATCTCTAAGCAGTTTTAATTTCCATTTCCCTCCCGGCTAAAGGTGTTGAACTTTCCCCAAAATTCATTCGCCAGTTCAGTCTTCTCCTTTGAGAACTGTCTGCTCCATTTTTTTGTGTGTTTATAGCATAGATGGATTCTTGGAGTTTTTATAGATTTTTAGATATTAATCTTCTGTAGGATGTGCAGTTGACACAGGATTTTCTCCCATTCTCCAGTCATCTCTTCACTCAGATTGTTTACTCTGCAGGGGCTTTTTTATTTCATCAAATCCCATTTGTCTATTACTGAGGTTGTTTCCTGTGTTACTGTAGTTCTTAAAAAAACAAACAAAGCAAAAAAATCCTTACCTATGCTTGCATCTTGAAACACTTCCCCAGTCATTTCTCTAGTGGTTTTGACGTCTCTTACATTAATGTCTTTAATTCATTTTTACTTGATTTAATTACAATATGAGACATATTTCCCTCTACACGTGGACATCCAATTTTCCTGTTACCATTTGTCGAAGAGGATGTCCCTTGACAAACGTATGTAGACATCTTTGTCAGAGATTATTATGTGGGTGTAGCTGACTGGGTTCTTTTCTGTGCCCTGTATCCTATTCCATTGATTTAATCTGTCTGCCTTTGTACCAGCACCAGTGATGGTGGTTGTCATATACTGTGATATTAAGAAATGTGGTGGGTCCAGCATTGCTCTCTGTGTAGGGTGGCTTTCACTCTTCAAGGTTGTTTGTGCCTCCATACAAATTTGAAGATCCTTTTCCTAGTTCTGAGAAGAACATTATTGGAATTAGGTTGGGACCATGTAGATCTGTAATGCTTTTATTAACACAGCCATTTCACATCATTAATTCTTAGACAAGTTATGGACATGGGAGGTCTTTCCATCTCAGTGTCTTCCTCAAATTTCTTCATTGGTGTTTTAAAATTTCCATTGTAGATATTTTTACCTCTTTGGTTATTTTACTCTGGGTATTTTTTAAAGCTGCTGTGGATAGGATTTTTCTTGATTTCTCTTTTTAGTAAGTTTGTTACTAATTTGTAGAAAAGCTACTGATTTTTTAATGTTGACTTTATACTCACTATTATCCTGAAAGTTTTAAGAATTTCCTTTTGGACCCTTTAAAGTCTTTTATGTAGAGGAATCTATTGTCTCCAAATAGGAGTAATCAACTTCGTTTTCTTATTTTGTACTCCCTCTGTGTCTTTCTTTCTCGTCTCGTTGCTCTAGCCAAGACTTCAAATGGTGTTAAATTAAAGGAGAGAGAGTGGACCTTTGGTTTTTATCCATCTAGTAACATGTTGGCTATAGCACTGTTGTAGAGAACCTTTCTGGTGTTGGAACTTGTTCTTCTATTCCTCGTTTCTCCTAGGCTTCTATTCTTTCTTCCTTGGTCATTGTTATTTCTTTTTTATTGGATATTTTATTTATTTACATTTCAAATGTCATCCCCTTTCTCGATACCCACCCCAGGGACCCCCATCTCATCCCCCCTCCTCCTGCTTCTATGAGGTGTGCTCCCACCCACCCACTCCTGCCTTCCTGCCCTCCCAGGTCACTATTATGTCTTACCATCTACTGCTTTATTGTTTGGCTTGTCCTTGTGTTAATTTTTTGAGATCTCCCTGATCTTTTTTAATGTAAACATGCTGGAAAGGTTCCTCTTATTGCTGCCCATTCTGTACCCTCACATTTCTAGGAAGCTGTGCTTCCATTTTCGTTTCATTATAGAAGCTTTAATATCTCCTCCTCAATTCCTTACAAAGCACACTGTTCATTCCATACTGTGTTATTCAGTCTCCAAGTACTTGTAGAGTTCTATGAATTCTCCTACTATTAATATCTAGTTTGATTTTACTATGATCAAATTATTTTAATTATTCTGTGTTTGTTAGAAGTTGCCTTGTGGCCTGCCACGGACTGGGATTTCTTACAGGGTCCCTTGTTCCGCGGGACGATGGGTTCTGGCCAGGTGTGCACGGGATTCGGCTTTGATAAACAGACTAGACACGAGTGGTGTAAGGTCTGAGTGTATTTCTTAAAAAATTGACATGAGGCATTTACAATCATTGCAAAAGAGAAATGAAGAATCTGGCAGCTCAGTAGTCGAGGTGCATCTGAGGCCACCTAAAACACACTAGGTCTAAAACATCAGCCATCTCCTCTGGACTGGCGCAGCACCCCCAGGCTCCGAGCACGCTCGGGCCGCATGGGCCGGGCAGGAGGGTAGAGGCTCGAATCTCGAATCTTCAATGCTGAATGCTCAAATCTTGAAAGCTCAATCTCTTGAATCTCGACTGGTGCTGCACCTCCAAGGCCCAAGCGCTCTGGGCCCGGGGGGCTACGGGCTACATGAATCTAAGCCCTAGTCCACCTAAGTTCTGGTTCTAGTCCAAGTGCAAGTGAGTCCGAATATTGAATGTAGACTCTAGAATGCTGACTGCTGAATGTTCTATGATGTCTCTCTTTCTGTAAGCTTTAATGCCCTACCCAAAATGCTGGAGGCAATTAGTTAGAATGGCTTAACATTCCAAGCCAGGGTTTGACTAGGACGTTGGAACATTGGTGAAGGTCAGAGAGCAATGTCCGAATTTTCTCTTACTAGTTGTAAAGAAATGATCTCTTGGTGAGCTCCTAGCACACAAGTACGAGGACATATCTGGGCTACCTCTGAGTTTGGGGTGCCAGGCGACAATGCGGAGGCAGGAGACTGACTTTCCTTGAAGTTTACACCTCAAATACTGTCGTCAAACAAAGTGTGCGTGGCAATGGCCTAGCATGGACTCTGGGCTCCAAAGAAGAATATGTATTCCATATTTGTTGAATGGATTATTCTGCAGTGATCTGGAAAGTTAATTTGATTTATAGTATAGTCTAATTCTGGTTTCTTTGTCGATCAACTGTTTAGGTATCCTATCTGAAGATGTCAGTGGGTACTGCACATCGCCCACTATTATTATAGCAGGACCTGCCTGACCTCTTATACTCTTCAGTGTCTTTTTTTATGAAATGTATTGGTATATATTTACAACCATTATATCTCTTGATGAACTCTCCCCTTTGTTAATATGTGATGCTTTTCATCTTCATCTTCTCTAGTTGTGGACTAGAACCCTACACCAGTTTGTTTATGGCTCCTCTCTGCTGGAGACATTGACTTCCACCTTTTGACTTTCAAGCTTTGGGTATCTTTGCCTGTGTGTGTTTCTTGAAGGCCGTAGTTAGTTGGATGCTGGTTTGTTCTCATTTGCATCCTTTTTATCAGTGGGTCCAAGTCATTTAAATGTAAGGTTAGTACTCAGAGAGATTCGCTGATCCCTGTGCCGTTGTTTCTCTCCATGTAGCTGGATAGTTGAATTGGTTTTGGTTTGGGGGTTTTTGTGGGGGGGGGGCTTGTTGGTTTATTTTATTGGACATGATGTATTCCTCTCTAGTTCTCCTTTGTTTGTCTGTGCCTCTCATGAAACTCAAGTTTAAAACATAATTTTGCTGGATATTGTAATCTTAGTTGACAATTTTTACTTTCAGGGGTTAAGTATATCATTCTACATTTTCCTGTTTTATTTTTTTTACAAGTTGTTGGTGGGAGATCTGATGTTATATTGATGTGTTTGCCTTTATAGATAAGTTGCCATTTCTCCAGTTCAGCTTCTAGGTTTTTAAAAATATTTTTGACATCTTGACTATATAATATGCCATGGAGAGACTTTACTCTAGTTGTGTCTATTTGAGATTCTAAATATCTCTTCTGTGTTTTTATTTTTGTTGGGGCCTGGGAATCACTGCACAAAGCACCCAGACACTGATCTCAGTCAAACAGGGCTGGCTTATTGAATGCACACCCAAGCATGATCAATCAGGATGTAGTACAGACTTGGGAGCTGAACCATAATGCCCAGCCATAATCCTACAGAGCTTTTATGCTTGAAATCCACAAACATTTGTGCCAAGTTATTCCACCAATCGGGATTTAGAGATAGGGGATTTCCTTAGAAACATGTCTTTGTTATTCAAGTATCCTGTTCTCATTGGTTGAGGTATTCAACTATGGCAGAAGGCTTGCCTTGCCTAACACTCATGTCTGACCTTGCCAAATAGAATATACATGTCTTTCTGTCAAGTAGGAATGTCACTTCTCAGAGAGGTCTTGGGAACTTAAATTTTATTTGAGCCCTACTCAAAATAGCTTCTTATATTGGTGCATATGTATCTCTTATATTGAGGTCCATTCCAGGGACAGCTTCTAAAAGCAAAGACCGTAAAAGCTCATATATGGGTGTAGGAAGTGCTGTTGGGTGGTTGGTTTGGGTCCAAGTTTATTGTGGCTAACTATACAAAGCAGTTCTAACTGACTTCTATTGTGACTGGGTTCCAAGAACACCATATCACAGAACATAACAGAATATGCAATAAACTTGAGCATGAGAAAGTTTCCTAAGAATGGCACATGAGAAAGTTTCCTTATAACCTTAGTAACAGCACAAACTGCTGCCTAGGTAGGTAGCAGTTACCTAGACCTTAACGTCTTTTAATCCACTGACTAAAATCAGTGCTGTCCATATGGATGTGGGTAAAGTTGGGAGAGAGAGATGTGTTAGACAAGTTAGAGAGGGGACAGGTAGATGTGATCAAGATACATTATATACATTAGGAAATTCTCAATGAATAGATTAAAAATAGTATTAAACAAAACTAAATAAATATACAAGGACTTTATACTTTTAAAGAAACAAATGCCTCTTATGGTTTTGGATTCTTTCCAAATTCTTTCTCTAGATTTGATTTTTCTGTTGTTGTTTTTTGTTTGTTTGTTTTTGTTGCTATAATGTAATTGGCTTCATTCTCTAAGCTCTTAGTTTTATCTCAGCCTCTCCTAACACTGATTACTCTCCTTGTTTTCTTTGTTCATGTTTGAGTGCACTATTTCTTCCTCTCATTCCACATCCTGATCCTTTCTCCATCTTGGTCCAGCCTATCCGTGATGGCTGGTTTCCACTGTGCTTTTTATTTGATTCACTGACTTTCCCATTTGTGGTGTTTCAATTTGTCTTTTCTCCTCCCACCCCTCCAAATTTCAACTCCCTTGATGAGATTTCTCAAGCATTTTGTTGACTTTCTCCTCTATCATTTTGGGGTTCCTCTCCTGGTCCCATGTTGATATCTTTATCATTCAACTGCTTGTCTGTATTCTCTTTCAAGTCACAGATCATTTTTTTCTGAGATCTTCATTTGGTCTTTGTGGTGGTTTGAGTAAGAATGGCTCCCATAGGCTCATGCATTTGAATGCTTAGTCACCGGGTTTAGAATGATTAGAGGTGTGGCCTTGTGGAAGGAAGTGAGTCACTGGGGATGGGCTTTGAAGTTTTAAAAGCCCACGCTAGGTTCTCCCTCTCCCCTCTGCCCTCTCCCCTCTCCCCTCTCTCCCTCCCTGAGCCACTGCTCTAGCACCAAACATGCCTGTACGCCTTTGTGCTCCCCACCACGATGATAATGGACTACACCTCTGTGACTGTAAGCAAACCTCCAATCAAGTGCTTTCTTTCGTAAGAGTTGTCTTGGCCATGGTGTCTCTTCACAGCAACAGAGTAAAAACTAAGACAGAGTTTTATTCTTTAAGTTATGATCTCTTGGAGATGTGGTGTCATGCAATTTCCTGTTTCTTGTGTTTTTATGTGTTACTACTTGGATGTCTGTTGATTTGGATAATTCCTCTTATCTTCCTTGGCAGTCTCAGTGAGCAAGCATCCTCCTCTGGAGGAATCAAATCCCTGCACCACTCAGAGAGAAGAACACAAACTGCTGGAGCAGCAACATCAAACCACAGAATTACACAGAAAACCAATCTGGCAGCAACATCAAACCACAAGATAATTACACATAAAACTAATGGAAGCTTCCTGGCATGGCACCAGCTTCTATAAAATAGGAAGTGAAACAGTTACGGGTACATTGGGAAGGCACCGTGGAGACAGTCTACGGCTGAGATGAAGAGGGCAGGGAAATGCATGGCTAAAGAAGACAGAAAAAGATGGGGAGAGCAGAGAGGATGAGCAGAAAAGAAAAATGACCTAAAGATTTGAAAATGTTTAACATCAACCTGGCAGTGGTGGCACACGTCTTTAATCCCAGCACTTGGGAGGCAGTGGCAGGCAGATTTCTGAGTCCGAGGCCAGCCTGGTCTACAGAGTGAGTTCCAGGACAGCCAGGGCTAAACAGAGAAACCCTGTGTTTAACATCATAAAAAATTCCCAATCATGAGAAAAATTCACAACCAAAATTAACATGTAAGAGGGGAATTAAAATAAAAACATACAAGACTTCATTTTTAAATGTTTTATTTGTTTGTTTGGTTTTTTTAAGGACAGTCTTACTATGTATCCAGACTAGTCTTAAACTCACAGCAATCCTCCTGCCTTAGGCTTCTAAATAATGAGATTACATATTCAGGCATCATGGCTAACACATAAAAGCTCTTTTGTTCTCTCTCTCTCTCTCTCTCTCTCTCTCTCTCTCTCTCTCTCTCTTTCTTCCCTTCTTCTTTGTGTCAAATACTTTTCAAAGTATAGTAGAAAGGAAAATGATGCAAACATGAAAGATGGAAAGTTTAACCAGCTTTCTACATATTTATAGCTATTTGGGTATTTGGGGGATATATAGATAGATAGATAAATAGATAGATAGATAGATAGATAGATAGATAGATAGATAGATAGATAGATAGATAGCATGTCCACTCTCCTACTGTATTGTATTTCTCTTTCATATTTATTGTCAAAACTCTATGTGTTCTGGATATAAGCACTTTATTTGTTATAGAATTTGTATAGAATATATACAGCTTTAATATTGTTACAAGTCTGTTTGTTTTGTTTTGTTTTGTTTGAGTCAATATATAATGTCTTAAACACACTTAAGTCTTTCCTTCTGAAAGGAGAAATTAAGTTTTGAAAAGAGAAATTGAGTTTGAAGCATGTAAAAATCACAGGTTGAAGAAAGACACAGTGGGCCAAGCCTGTGAATGTTCAAACAAACCTAAGCAAAAGCAAGCAAGCTGTTAGATATCCCAGGGATTGACAGGTAAGGAAGACATAAACCACAAAGATAGAACAAAATATGCAAGGACATGTCCGGGGCCCAGACATGCAAGAACGTGCCTGGGCAGACACTGAGTAATGGGTCATCTGGTCCTCTTAGATATAGTTGAAGGTCAGCTAGGAACCCCCAAATAGCACCCCTTTTTTAGGAATATTCTGCCCTGAACTGCATGTACACTAGCTGATATTTGAAATAGCCAATCATGCATAGCCACACCAATTCCTTTGCTCCCTCAGACCTTTTTCCTATATAAACCCCTAACCCCTGAGCCTCATGGTTGATTCCTCTTTCTCCTGCGTGAGATTCGTGTCAGCCTGGAGCGCTCCGATATTAAACTGCCTCGTGTGTTTGCATCAAGACAGTCTGTCGTGATTCCTTGGGTGCATGTCCTCCAGAGATTTGAGTAAGGGTCCCCCTACAGGGGTCTTTCACTCCATGGCTACTGAATTCTGGCATCTTGAAAGAGTGTTTGTCTCCACTAGATCTCAAGGAATACTCTTTGTAGGCTTTATGTTTTGGTGGTGGTGGTGGTGGTGGTGGTGGTTTTGAGGGTTTTTGTCATCGTTTTTGCTTACTCTTTCATTTTGGTATCTATATACTTAGTATTGATTCTATGGGTTAAGTTTTCTTGTCTTTGCTTATTTGTAAGGAGTCATCCTGAACTGCCACACCCACTCCAGTGGAGTCTGTTTGACACGTCCAAAAGCTTGGCTGCAGTCCTGAGACAAAAAGTTTCAAGGAAACTGGTCTCTTGGAGGTCCTTGGTGTTCCCTAACATGGATGTGGTCCAGATTTATCCTTGTAATAGTCGATGGAGGGTTTTTGCGTGCTTTTCTTCAGTATTGTTCTATTATAGTATAGAGATGCCCCCAAGGAATGATTTGCTAATAGCCAAGTTAGATTGGACATTGTTTCCTGGCCTCCACCAATGTTCCAATCAATCCTAGTCAATGCTGAGCCGACCTGGGCTTGGAATTTCGTAAAGAATGTTACTTATTCAGACAAATTGCCTCCAGTGTTGTAAGAGAGATAGTGAAAGAAATCAGGCATTGCAGCTTACTGAATAAGAGTTAATAATCCCAGGGTAAATTCAACAAAGTAAATTTAGAATTCTCATTACAGTCACATATGGCTGACTACATTACGTAATAGAAGAAAACTGGTGGGCTCCTCTGGCAAATGGAGATCTGCCACAAATACTTAGAATTACAACTGAGTCACTCCCAGGAGCTAGAGTAATGTATTATTCATGGAAGGTTAGCAAGAATGAGAACTATTTACACCTGGCTTCTAAGAGTAAGCTGACTTTAGATGGGGCTGACTGTGTTTCAGTTGTGGCCACTGCCGGATTAGCATAGTTGGGTGTTTACTAAGGGCTGGCTGGTGGTGGGTTATACAATAGATAAGAATTGGAACTATTTATACCTGGCTTCTAAGAATAAGCTGACTTTAGATAAGGCTGACTTTCTTTCAGTTGTAACCACTGCCTAGTTCCTGCCAGTTTTCACGTACATATTTTTCTATAGAATCACTATGCATCAGATGACCTCGATGTACCTTGACTATTGTATTACCTGACTTCCCTTTGTCTTCTGTAATGACCATAAAAGCCTGATGCTTACTTTGAGAAGTTACACTCAGATTCAGCACTCTCTTGTGTTCGTGTCTGTGTGTCACTTGCCAACTCCTTGCCCACCTGAGTATTGGAACCCTGATTCTCGCTGGGTTGAGGGACCCCCACTGAGTCGGCCAGTGGCACTGAACCCTACTGCCATATTCCCAAGCAGTATAATCAGATGAAAGCTTGAGACTGGTATGAGTAAGCCTGGTACTTGTGGTATGAGGAATTTGTCATTCTTGGTTAAGTCTCATTTGTCCCACCCATTATAGGAGCCCTCTTTGCACAAACAGAAGGCATCCATGTGTTGTGCTCCTTAGAGCAACCATACTACCCAGTACTGTCCCCATTCAGCCAGCTTTTCTTCAGACTCCTGGCAATCTGCAGCCAGTTCTCACACAATAAAGCTGGATTTTTCTAGAATGTTCACTGCTGACTGTTTTAAATGCATTTCCCAGTGTTGTACAGTGTGACCTGCCATAAACCAAGAGTCCCTGTATACACAGCCTATATCTACAATCTATGTATTATTCTATCAGGCTATTTTGTCTGTTTTTATGCTACTTTATAATTCAGTGTTGGATTTTTAAGATAAAGTACAATATAAACTTTTAATGTTTAAGAATAAAAGCAACACATGTATTTAGAAATCATGTAAAGACATAAAGAAGGATTAAGAGGTGCAGAAGCAGGTCATGGGTGAGTTTTCAAGTTATGAATAACCCAACTATGAAACTCCATGGAACTATGGCACTATCATAAGCTACTGGACAAAATACCTAAAGCGCTTCTGCAGTGCTCAGCTTTAAGAAGAACCAATGGACTTCTCCCCCCAAGAGCAGAATGAGGAAGAAGGTCATGCCTGCTTAGCAGGAAGACACTCACATTCCAGAGCTTTCCAGTTTGGATGCTCTGTCACAGAAAGCAGAAGTCCGAGAAGCTGCCTGCTTTCCAGCAGCCACTCTCATCATGGGAACATGATCGGCTACCTGTGACTGTCTGCTCCTGGGTACGTGATTTGTTAGGTCGGGGGCTCGTTTATTACCAAGCTCAGCTGAGGCTCATTACATAAGGGCTAAGGACAGGATGCCTTCTCATGCTGAACAAGCGCGTGTTCTTCCAGGAGTGTTATTGGAATGTGATAACTAGCTTTTCCATTGTTGTTGGGTTTTCGTCCTGAAACCTTGTCTACTGCTAAGACACCTTCGAAGCTCTATTTTTTTTTTTTTTTTTTTT
>NW_022196896.1:118315193-118318759 GCF_008632895.1 Mastomys coucha
TTTTTTTTTTTTTGTTTGCTTGCTTGTTTGTTTTTTGTTTTGTTTTAGTAATGTGGACTTACATGAATGATCCACTCCAGTAATTTTTATGTTCGATGTGAGGAAAGGGCTGGAGACTATGCCTCCAAGTAAATACTTAGTTCAAGGCCATTTGTGGAAAAGGCTGTTGAATTTCCTTAGCACTGACATCAAAAGCCTCCTGACCCAGCATGACCTTGTTCAGGGCTCTGTGTTCATGTTGGTTTGTGCTGTGTTTATCCTGGGAAAGTCTCTGTGCTGTTCACATTCTTTGTATCTCTTAGAGAATTTGGATGCAAGTTTTCTGTAGATTATATAATCTAGGAAACTGAAAGTTTTCTCAGAGTGGCTTTATCACACGGGATACCTACCAGCCATGGGAGTTCAAGGTGACTCCATCATCTTGATGGTATTTGGTGTCATCCTTTTAACTTTACACTTAGGTTGTTGAAATCAGTGTGGACTAGATTTCACTGTCAATTTAACTTGCATTTCTCTGGTGAATGATAGGTCTGGGCATCACTTAGACGCTCTCTGGCCATTCATATGGAGTTATAAATATAAATGAGTTATACACAAAACGTCTTCTGTCACCTTTTCACTAGCTTGGACATGCTTACTCTTGACTTATAGTTCCTGACATAGACAAACTGTTCTTGACAAAGCAAGCCAGATATGTGGACTGTGAACATCTCTTCGATGAGATGACTCTCAGCTTGCCCGTTTCCTCGAGAGTATGTAGCTGAGCAGGAGTTGTCCGAGTCTTCAAGTCCCTATTGCAGCTGTGCCCCTCCATGCGACAGCAGAGCACAGCGAGAGGAGGCAGACATCCTGCGCCAGGTTACTGAGATTGGACCCCGTGTCTCCCACAGAGATAGGATGCTGCAGTCAAAAGCCAAGTCTACCATGCTCCTTTCCTCTGTACTAGGCCGGGTGCCCTTCCCACCTGAGAACCCCAGCTTGCCCAACTGCAAAGTGAGCCCACTGTGCCCTTTCCTCTGAATATTCTTAAGATGAAGGACACTAAGCTTGCAATTAATGGGATCATGGTCCTCAGCAAGATGTTAAAGAAGTAAATAGAAAACTGCCCCCAAGTGTGGCACTTTACTTTCATGGCGGGTCCTGTGCTTTTCCTGCCTCAGCAAGAGTTCTTACAGGTTTTTCCAACGTTTATGTAATGGCACTGGGCACAGTTGGGGACATAAGTTTGAGCTTTCCAAGTAACAGTATAAATTAAGTCTCAGCAAAATAAAATTTGAAGTCAAAATAGACAAAAGCAAAAGCTAGGCAAAACAACACCCACATCCACAGGCTGCTGACCAACAAATATCCCAGAGACAGAAAGCCAGTCTGTGGATCTGCTATTTAGAAATTCATTTCTATATTGCGACAGTGGGGACAGAGCAGGCAACACGGAGTACCGGGGAGACCCCACAAGAGTTTGATTCATCTGCTTTTCAGAGGAGATCCCCCTTCTGCAGGTCTCTTCCAGGCAAAAGCTAGATTACCCAGACAAAACTGGGTAGAAAAGTGGACTTGTATGCTTCCAGAGAAAATGTGCTTGTTCAAATGTAACTCAAGTTCCAGTGAGTGTTAGGCCATGAAGTCACTCACTCTATCAAAGGATATACTCATCAACAGACCCGGCACTCATTTTTGTTTCAACTATAAATGGAACCAAAGAAATGGAGTAAGACCCCAGCCTGGGGCTGGGAAGGAGATCGTCCAGGGAGCCAGCCTCCACCTAGGACTTCCTGGACCACCCCAGGTGGCCACCCATCTTGATTTTCCAGCATCCTCTCTCCCTCTGAGCTATGCCCCTAAGGCTACTCTCTCCTGCTTACAAGGGGCCACCTGCAAGAGCTCCATTCCAGGCAGTGCCAGCAGCTACTCCTTCTCCTGAGCTCCAGCCCTTACATCTGACACATTGGATTTGCACATGCTTCCTCACAGGGCTGAAAGCATGAACTTTTAGGAACATTGGTATACATGTACACATGCACTACATGTGAATGTTTTGTGATCACATCCCATAGACTAACATGGGCTGTATAGGTGATGAGTTTTAGATACATCTGAAAAAATACTCACCTGAAAAGCATATACATTTATACATAATATATATATATATATATATATATATATATATATATATATATATATATATCATGTCGAGGGCATACGCGTTACTGATGTACATCACTGTTGCCACTCGGCTCCCACACAGAGCAACAGAAGACACATGTCTCAGCATGGGGAAGGATGCGTTTACTGCTGCAGCTGTGTGGGATGCTTGGTGCATGCCTCTCAGGTATATCCATCCAAGTTGGCTTTCCTTATCGATTTTATCTGGATAATTCAGTCACTTGTGATAGGAGAACTAGAGCAGTGATCATCAACCTGGGGGGAGGGGTCGTATATCAGACATCCTGCACAGCAGATATTTCCATTACGATTCATAACAGTTGCAAAATTATAGTTATGATGCAACACAAATAATTTTGTGCTTGGGGGGGTCACCACAACATGAGGCACTGTATTAAAGGGTCTGCAGCCTTAGGAAGGTAGAGAACCACGTGTCTGCCCGTTATGGGAATGGTGCCCGTTTCTCCCCACTGAGCTTCCTATGTGCAGGTGCACACTCATGGCACATCATCTGTTTCCTCTCTTAACCACCAGCACGGATGGGGTTTCATCTTCTTAGAAGTTTTACGTCTTGTTGGCTCGACTGACATTTTACCCAACTGTTTTAAGTATCTGCCATATGGACAGGCTGTTCTAAGCACTCTTACAATTCTCTGTGCCCTTGTCTAAGTCTACTTTGCCAGAGGATATTGTCCTCTGCCTCTGACCTTCTGCCGGGGTAACTTCCAAATCCACCATCATCTGGCCTTGCTGATGGCCTCTGAGGAGAGAGAACACAGTATGGGGCCTGGAACCTCAGAATTCTGGACAACCTGGACCAATTCTCATCAGTGTGAAAGGACCAGAATCTCACAGGGTTCAGGAGCTTTCAGGGAGTTCAGGGTAACCACAGAGCTCTTGAAACCCCAAACCACAAACATGCTAAAAGCAGCTACAATTGCACAGTGCCAGCCTGCCGTGAGCAGGAGCTGCTAAACAATACCTGAGCAATTTGCTGAGTCCCCTGGTAACCACAGTGCAGGTGGTATTGCTACCTTACGGCTTAGGGGATGGGCCAGCTTCAACCACAGGGGTGGTTGGGCTTTGACTCAGACATCGAGTTCCAGGATCCTGTTAACCAGTCTTTTCCTCCTCCTCCCACCCCACCCCTCTGTCACACACATCCTGGACCAGGCAGCACACTACAGGTGTGTTTAGGTTGCTTGTCAGGCAGTCCAGCGTCAGGGTCATGTACGCACATTCTCCAGTTCCAAGATGTACTGTCTGCTGTTGTGCTCCAGCCCATGCTTCACACTGAACCACATCCCACCCTACCCCTTCACACTGAACCCTACCCTCACCCCACCCCCTTCATACTGAACCCCACCCCACCCCACCCCTTCACACTGAACCCCACCCCACCC